>NW_028175246.1:0-97923 GCF_965226575.1 Pagrus pagrus | reverse complement strand
AGTGATCTTTACAGTTCGAAAAACAGCGCTCAATCGCTCTGAGAGACGCTCATTTTTGACATAAGCCACTTTTCACCTTTAATGAATGAAATTCCAGGTAAAAACTCCTTTGCCATGAAGAAGATCCAAATTCAACCAGTTCAGGCTAGTAAACCTGTTTGAAAGACCTTTTTTCAGTGAAATGCAGCTTAGTGCAAAAACAGGCTGCTCTCGCTCTGAAACGCTCATTTTTCACATAAGCCACTTTTCAGCGCTAAAACAGCCTCCAATCGCTCTGAAACGCTCATTTTTGACATAAGCCACTTTTCAGCCTTTAGGCGACTGTACAGTGCTAAAACAGCCTCCAATCGCTCTGAAACGCTCATTTTTGACATAAGCCACTTTTCACCTTTAATGAATGAAATTCCAGGTAAAAACTCCTTTGCCATGAAGAAGATCCAAATTCAACCAGTTCAGGCTAGTAAACCTGGTTGAAAGACCTTTTTTCAGTGAAATGCAGCTTAGTGCAAAAACAGGCTGCTCTCGCTCTGAAACGCTCATTTTTCACATAAGACACTTTTCAGCCTTAGGCGACTGTACAGTGCTAAAACAGCCTCCTATCGCTCTGAAACGCTCATTTTTGACATAACCAACTTTTCAGCCTTAATGAATTAAATTCCAGGTAAAAACTCATTTGCCATGAAGAAGATCCAAATTCAACCAGTTCAGGCTAGTAAACCTGTTTGAAAGACCTTTTTTCAGTGAAATGCAGCTTAGTGCAAAAACAGGCTGCTCTCGCTCTGAAACGCTCATTTTTTCACATAAGCCACTTTTCAGCGCTAAAACAGCCTCCAATCGCTCTGAAACGCTCATTTTTGACATAAGCCACTTTTCAGCCTTAGGCGACTGTACAGTGCTAAAACAGCCTCCAATCGCTCTGAAACGCTCATTTTTGACATAAGCCACTTTTCACCTTTAATGAATGAAATTCCAGGTAAAAACTCCTTTGCCATGAAGAAGATCCAAATTCAACCAGTTCAGGCTAGTAAACCTGTTTGAAAGACCTTTTTTCAGTGAAATGCAGCTTAGTGCAAAAAACAGGCTGCTCTCGCTCTGAAACGCTCATTTTTCACATAAGCCACTTTTCAGCGCTAAAACAGCCTCCAATCGCTCTGAAACGCTCATTTTTGACATAAGCCACTTTTCACCTTTAATGAATGAAATTCCAGGTAAAAACTCCTTTGCCATGAAGAAGATCCAAATTCATGCAGTTCAGGCTAGTAAACCTGGTTGAAAGACCTTTTTTCAGTGAAATGCAGCTTAGTGCAAAAACAGGCTGCTCTCGCTCTGAAACGCTCATTTTTCACATAAGACACTTTTCAGCCTTAGGCGACTGTACAGTGCTAAAACAGCCTCCTATCGCTCTGAAACGCTCATTTTTCACATAAGCCACTTTTCAGCGCTAAAACAGCCTCCAATCGCTCTGAAACGCTCATTTTTGACATAAGCCACTTTTCACCTTTAATGAATGAAATTCCAGGTAAAAACTCCTTTGCCATGAAGAAGATCCAAATTCATGCAGTTCAGGCTAGTAAACCTGGTTGAAAGACCTTTTTTCAGTGAAATGCAGCTTAGTGCAAAAACAGGCTGCTCTCGCTCTGAAACGCTCATTTTTCACATAAGCCACTTTTCAGCGCTAAAACAGCCTCCAATCGCTCTGAAACGCTCATTTTTGAGATAAGCCACTTTTCAGCCTTAGGCGACTGTACAGTGCTAAAACAGCCTCCAATCGCTCTGAAACGCTCATTTTTGACATAAGCCACTTTTCACCTTTAATGAATGAAATTCCAGGTAAAAACTCCTTTGCCATGAAGAAGATCCAAATTCAACCAGTTCAGGCTAGTAAACCTGTTTGAAAGACCTTTTTTCAGTGAAATGCAGCTTAGTGCAAAAACAGGCTGCTCTCGCTCTGAAACGCTCATTTTTCACATAAGCCACTTTTCAGCACTAAAACAGCCTCCAATCGCTCTGAAACGCTCATTTTTGACATAAGCCACTTTTCAGCCTTAGGCGACTGTACAGTGCTAAAACAGCCTCCAATCACTCTGAAACGCTCATTTTTGACATAAGCCACTTTTCACCTTTAATGAATGAAATTCCAGGTAAAAACTCCTTTGCCATGAAGAAGATCCAAATTCATGCAGTTCAGGCTAGTAAACCTGGTTGAAAGACCTTTTTTCAGTGAAATGCAGCTTAGTGCAAAAACAGGCTGCTCTCGCTCTGAAACGCTCATTTTTCACATAAGACACTTTTCAGCCTTAGGCGACTGTACAGTGCTAAAACAGCCTCCTATCGCTCTGAAACGCTCATTTTTGACATAAGCCACTTTTCAGCCTTAATGAATTAAATTCCAGGTAAAAACTCCTTTGCCATGAAGAAGATCCAAATTCAACAAGTTCAGGCTAGTAAACCTGTTTGAAAGACCTTTTTTCAGTGAAATGCAGCTTAGTGCAAAAACAGGCTGCTCTCGCTCTGAAACGCTCATTTTTCACATAAGCCACTTTTCAGCCTTTAGGCGACTGTACAGTGCTAAAACAGCCTCCAATCGCTCTGAAACGCTCATTTTTGACATAAGCCACTTTTCACCTTTAATGAATGAAATTCCAGGTAAAAACTCCTTTGCCATGAAGAAGATCCAAATTCAACCAGTTCAGGCTAGTAAACCTGTTTGAAAGACCTTTTTTCAGTGAAATGCAGCTTAGTGCAAAAACAGGCTGCTCTCGCTCTGAAACGCTCATTTTTCACATAAGCCACTTTTCAGCGCTAAAACAGCCTCCAATCGCTCTGAAACGCTCATTTTTGACATAAGCCACTTTTCACCTTTAATGAATGAAATTCCAGGTAAAAACTCCTTTGCCATGAAGAAGATCCAAATTCATGCAGTTCAGGCTAGTAAACCTGGTTGAAAGACCTTTTTTCAGTGAAATGCAGCTTAGTGCAAAAACAGGCTGCTCTCGCTCTGAAACGCTCATTTTTCACATAAGCCACTTTTCAGCCTTAGGCGACTGTACAGTGCTAAAACAGCCTCCTATCGCTCTGAAACGCTCATTTTTGACTTAACCCACTTTTCAGCCTTAATGAATTAAATTCCAGGTAAAAACTCATTTGCCATGAAGAAGATCCAAATTCAACCAGTTCAGGCTAGTAAACCTGTTTGAAAGACCTTTTTTCAGTGAAATGCAGCTTAGTGCAAAAACAGGCTGCTCTCGCTCTGAAACGCTCATTTTTCACATAAGCCACTTTTCAGCGCTAAAACAGCCTCCAATCGCTCTGAAACGCTCATTTTTGACATAAGCCACTTTTCACCTTTAATGAATGAAATTCCAGGTAAAAACTCCTTTGCCATGAAGAAGATCCAAATTCAACCAGTTCAGGCTAGTAAACCTGTTTGAAAGACCTTTTTTCAGTGAAATGCAGCTTAGTGCAAAAACAGGCTGCTCTCGCTCTGAAACGCTCATTTTTCACATAAGCCACTTTTCAGCGCTAAAACAGCCTCCAATCGCTCTGAAACGCTCATTTTTGACATAGGCCACTTTTCACCTTTAATGAATGAAATTCCAGGTAAAAACTCCTTTGCCATGAAGAAGATCCAAATTCATGCAGTTCAGGCTAGTAAACCTGGTTGAAAGACCTTTTTTCAGTGAAATGCAGCTTAGTGCAAAAACAGGCTGCTCTCGCTCTGAAACGCTCATTTTTCACATAAGACACTTTTCAGCCTTAGGCGACTGTACAGTGCTAAAACAGCCTCCTATCGCTCTGAAACGCTCATTTTTGACATAAGCCACTTTTCAGCCTTAATGAATTAAATTCCAGGTAAAAACTCCTTTGCCATGAAGAAGATCCAAATTCAACAAGTTCAGGCTAGTAAACCTGTTTGAAAGACCTTTTTTCAGTGAAATGCAGCTTAGTGCAAAAACAGGCTGCTCTCGCTCTGAAACGCTCATTTTTCACAAAAGCCACTTTTCAGCGCTAAAACAGCCTCCAATCGCTCTGAAACGCTCATTTTTGACATAAGCCACTTTTCAGCCTTAGGCGACTGTACAGTGCTAAAACAGCCTCCAATCGCTCTGAAACGCTCATTTTTGACATAAGCCACTTTTCACCTTTAATGAATGAAATTCCAGGTAAAAACTCCTTTGCCATGAAGAAGATCCAAATTCATGCAGTTCAGGCTAGTAAACCTGGTTGAAAGACCTTTTTTCAGTGAAATGCAGCTTAGTGCAAAAACAGGCTGCTCTCGCTCTGAAACGCTCATTTTTCACATAAGCCACTTTTCAGCCTTAGGCGACTGTACAGTGCTAAAACAGCCTCCTATCGCTCTGAAACGCTCATTTTTGACATAACCCACTTTTCAGCCTTAATGAATTAAATTCCAGGTAAAAACTCATTTGCCATGAAGAAGATCCAAATTCAACCAGTTCAGGCTAGTAAACCTGTTTGAAAGACCTTTTTTCAGTGAAATGCAGCTTAGTGCAAAAACAGGCTGCTCTCGCTCTGAAACGCTCATTTTTCACATAAGCCACTTTTCAGCGCTAAAACAGCCTCCAATCGCTCTGAAACGCTCATTTTTGAGATAAGCCACTTTTCAGCCTTAGGCGACTGTACAGTGCTAAAACAGCCTCCAATCGCTCTGAAACGCTCATTTTTGACATAAGCCACTTTTCACCTTTAATGAATGAAATTCCAGGTAAAAACTCCTTTGCCATGAAGAAGATCCAAATTCAACCAGTTCAGGCTAGTAAACCTGTTTGAAAGACCTTTTTTCAGTGAAATGCAGCTTAGTGCAAAAACAGGCTGCTCTCGCTCTGAAACGCTCATTTTTCACATAAGCCACTTTTCAGCGCTAAAACAGCCTCCAATCGCTCTGAAACGCTCATTTTTGACATAAGCCACTTTTCACCTTTAATGAATGAAATTCCAGGTAAAAACTCCTTTGCCATGAAGAAGATCCAAATTCATGCAGTTCAGGCTAGTAAACCTGGTTGAAAGACCTTTTTTCAGTGAAATGCAGCTTAGTGCAAAAACAGGCTGCTCTCGCTCTGAAACGCTCATTTTTCACATAAGACACTTTTCAGCCTTAGGCGACTGTACAGTGCTAAAACAGCCTCCTATCGCTCTGAAACGCTCATTTTTGACATAAGCCACTTTTCAGCCTTAATGAATTAAATTCCAGGTAAAAACTCCTTTGCCATGAAGAAGATCCAAATTCAACAAGTTCAGGCTAGTAAACCTGTTTGAAAGACCTTTTTTCAGTGAAATGCAGCTTAGTGCAAAAACAGGCTGCTCTCGCTCTGAAACGCTCATTTTTCACATAAGCCACTTTTCAGCCTTTAGGCGACTGTACAGTGCTAAAACAGCCTCCAATCGCTCTGAAACGCTCATTTTTGACATAAGCCACTTTTCACCTTTAATGAATGAAATTCCAGGTAAAAACTCCTTTGCCATGAAGAAGATCCAAATTCAACCAGTTCAGGCTAGTAAACCTGTTTGAAAGACCTTTTTTCAGTGAAATGCAGCTTAGTGCAAAAACAGGCTGCTCTCGCTCTGAAACGCTCATTTTTCACAAAAGCCACTTTTCAGCGCTAAAACAGCCTCCAATCGCTCTGAAACGCTCATTTTTGACATAAGCCACTTTTCAGCCTTAGGCGACTGTACAGTGCTAAAACAGCCTCCAATCGCTCTGAAACGCTCATTTTTGACATAAGCCACTTTTCACCTTTAATGAATGAAATTCCAGGTAAAAACTCCTTTGCCATGAAGAAGATCCAAATTCATGCAGTTCAGGCTAGTAAACCTGGTTGAAAGACCTTTTTTCAGTGAAATGCAGCTTAGTGCAAAAACAGGCTGCTCTCCCTCTGAAACGCTCATTTTTCACATAAGCCACTTTTCAGCGCTAAAACAGCCTCCAATCGCTCTGAAACGCTCATTTTTGACATAAGCCACTTTTCAGCCTTTAGGCGACTGTACAGTGCTAAAACAGCCTCCAATCGCTCTGAAACGCTCATTTTTGACATAAGCCACTTTTCACCTTTAATGAATGAAATTCCAGGTAAAAACTCCTTTGCCATGAAGAAGATCCAAATTCAACCAGTTCAGGCTAGTAAACCTGTTTGAAAGACCTTTTTTCAGTGAAATGCAGCTTAGTGCAAAAACAGGCTGCTCTCGCTCTGAAACGCTCATTTTTCACATAAGCCACTTTTCAGCGCTAAAACAGCCTCCAATCGCTCTGAAACGCTCATTTTTGACATAAGCCACTTTTCACCTTTAATGAATGAAATTCCAGGTAAAAACTCCTTTGCCATGAAGAAGATCCAAATTCATGCAGTTCAGGCTAGTAAACCTGGTTGAAAGACCTTTTTTCAGTGAAATGCAGCTTAGTGCAAAAACAGGCTGCTCTCGCTCTGAAACGCTCATTTTTCACATAAGACACTTTTCAGCCTTAGGCGACTGTACAGTGCTAAAACAGCCTCCAATCGCTCTGAAACGCTCATTTTTGACATAAGCCACTTTTCACCTTTAATGAATGAAATTCCAGGTAAAAACTCCTTTGCCATGAAGAAGATCCAAATTCAACCAGTTCAGGCTAGTAAACCTGTTTGAAAGACCTTTTTTCAGTGAAATGCAGCTTAGTGCAAAAACAGGCTGCTCTCGCTCTGAAACGCTCATTTTTCACAAAAGCCACTTTTCCAGCGCTAAAACAGCCTCCAATCGCTCTGAAACGCTCATTTTTGACATAAGCCACTTTTCAGCCTTAGGCGACTGTACAGTGCTAAAACAGCCTCCAATCGCTCTGAAACGCTCATTTTTGACATAAGCCACTTTTCACCTTTAATGAATGAAATTCCAGGTAAAAACTCCTTTGCCATGAAAAAGATCCAAATTCATGCAGTTCAGGCTAGTAAACCTGGTTGAAAGACCTTTTTTCAGTGAAATGCAGCTTAGTGCAAAAACAGGCTGCTCTCCCTCTGAAACGCTCATTTTTCACATAAGCCACTTTTCAGCGCTAAAACAGCCTCCAATCGCTCTGAAACGCTCATTTTTGACATAAGCCACTTTTCAGCCTTTAGGCGACTGTACAGTGCTAAAACAGCCTCCAATCGCTCTGAAACGCTCATTTTTGACATAAGCCACTTTTCAGCCTTAATGAATTAAATTCCAGGTAAAAACTCCTTTGCCATGAAGAAGATCCAAATTCAACAAGTTCAGGCTAGTAAACCTGTTTGAAAGACCTTTTTTCAGTGAAATGCAGCTTAGTGCAAAAACAGGCTGCTCTCGCTCTGAAACGCTCATTTTTCACATAAGACACTTTTCAGCCTTAGGCGACTGTACAGTGCTAAAACAGCCTCCTATCGCTCTGAAACGCTCATTTTTGACATAACCCACTTTTCAGCCTTAATGAATTAAATTCCAGGTAAAAACTCCTTTGCCATGAAGAAGATCCAAATTCAACAAGTTCAGGCTAGTAAACCTGTTTGAAAGACCTTTTTTCAGTGAAATGCAGCTTAGTGCAAAAACAGGCTGCTCTCGCTCTGAAACGCTCATTTTTCACATAAGACACTTTTCAGCCTTAGGCGACTGTACAGTGCTAAAACAGCCTCCTATCGCTCTGAAACGCTCATTTTTGACATAACCCACTTTTCAGCCTTAATGAATTAAATTCCAGGTAAAAACTCCTTTGCCATGAAGAAGATCCAAATTCAACAAGTTCAGGCTAGTAAACCTGTTTGAAAGACCTTTTTTCAGTGAAATGCAGCTTAGTGCAAAAACAGGCTGCTCTCGCTCTGAAACGCTCATTTTTCACATAAGACACTTTTCAGCCTTAGGCGACTGTACAGTGCTAAAACAGCCTCCTATCGCTCTGAAACGCTCATTTTTGACATAACCCACTTTTCAGCCTTAATGAATTAAATTCCAGGTAAAAACTCCTTTGCCATGAAGAAGATCCAAATTCAACAAGTTCAGGCTAGTAAACCTGTTTGAAAGACCTTTTTTCAGTGAAATGCAGCTTAGTGCAAAAACAGGCTGCTCTCGCTCTGAAACGCTCATTTTTCACATAAGCCACTTTTCAGCGCTAAAACAGCCTCCAATCGCTCTGAAACGCTCATTTTTCACATAAGCCACTTTTCAGCCTTAGGCGACTGTACAGTGCTAAAACAGCCTCCAATCGCTCTGAAACGCTCATTTTTGACATAAGCCACTTTTCACCTTTAATGAATGAAATTCCAGGTAAAAACTCCTTTGCCATGAAGAAGATCCAAATTCATGCAGTTCAGGCTAGTAAACCTGGTTGAAAGACCTTTTTTCAGTGAAATGCAGCTTAGTGCAAAAACAGGCTGCTCTCCCTCTGAAACGCTCATTTTTCACATAAGCCACTTTTCAGCGCTAAAACAGCCTCCAATCGCTCTGAAACGCTCATTTTTGACATAAGCCACTTTTCAGCCTTTAGGCGACTGTACAGTGCTAAAACAGCCTCCAATCGCTCTGAAACGCTCATTTTTGACATAAGCCACTTTTCACCTTTAATGAATGAAATTCCAGGTAAAAACTCCTTTGCCATGAAGAAGATCCAAATTCAACCAGTTCAGGCTAGTAAACCTGTTTGAAAGACCTTTTTTCAGTGAAATGCAGCTTAGTGCAAAAACAGGCTGCTCTCGCTCTGAAACGCTCATTTTTCACATAAGCCACTTTTCAGCGCTAAAACAGCCTCCAATCGCTCTGAAACGCTCATTTTTGACATAAGCCACTTTTCACCTTTAATGAATGAAATTCCAGGTAAAAACTCCTTTGCCATGAAGAAGATCCAAATTCATGCAGTTCAGGCTAGTAAACCTGGTTGAAAGACCTTTTTTCAGTGAAATGCAGCTTAGTGCAAAAACAGGCTGCTCTCGCTCTGAAACGCTCATTTTTCACATAAGACACTTTTCAGCCTTAGGCGACTGTACAGTGCTAAAACAGCCTCCTATCGCTCTGAAACGCTCATTTTTGACATAAGCCACTTTTCAGCCTTAATGAATTAAATTCCAGGTAAAAACTCCTTTGCCATGAAGAAGATCCAAATTCAAGAAGTTCAGGCTAGTAAACCTGTTTGAAAGACCTTTTTTCAGTGAAATGCAGCTTAGTGCAAAAACAGGCTGCTCTCGCTCTGAAACGCTCATTTTTCACATAAGCCACTTTTCAGCCTTTAGGCGACTGTACAGTGCTAAAACAGCCTCCAATCGCTCTGAAACGCTCATTTTTGACATAAGCCACTTTTCACCTTTAATGAATGAAATTCCAGGTAAAAACTCCTTTGCCATGAAGAAGATCCAAATTCAACCAATTCAGGCTAGTAAACCTGTTTGAAAGACCTTTTTCAGTGAAATGCAGCTTAGTGCAAAAACAGGCTGCTCTCGCTCTGAAACGCTCATTTTTCACATAAGCCACTTTTCAGCCTTTAGGCGACTGTACAGTGCTAAAACAGCCTCCAATCGCTCTGAAACGCTCATTTTTGACATAAGCCACTTTTCACCTTTAATGAATGAAATTCCAGGTAAAAACTCCTTTGCCATGAAGAAGATCCAAATTCATGCAGTTCAGGCTAGTAAACCTGGTTGAAAGACCTTTTTTCAGTGAAATGCAGCTTAGTGCAAAAACAGGCTGCTCTCGCTCTGAAACGCTCATTTTTCACATAAGACACTTTTCAGCGCTAAAACAGCCTCCTATCGCTCTGAAACGCTCATTTTTGACATAAGCCACTTTTCAGCCTTAATGAATTAAATTCCAGGTAAAAACTCCTTTGCCATGAAGAAGATCCAAATTCAACCAGTTCAGGCTAGTAAACCTGTTTGAAAGACCTTTTTTCAGTGAAATGCAGCTTAGTGCAAAAACAGGCTGCTCTCGCTCTGAAACGCTCATTTTTCACATAAGCCACTTTTCAGCGCTAAAACAGCCTCCAATCGCTCTGAAACGCTCATTTTTGACATAAGCCACTTTTCAGCCTTAGGCGACTGTACAGTGCTAAAACAGCCTCCAATCGCTCTGAAACGCTCATTTTTGACATAAGCCACTTTTCACCTTTAATGAATGAAATTCCAGGTAAAAACTCCTTTGCCATGAAGAAGATCCAAATTCATGCAGTTCAGGCTAGTAAACCTGTTTGAAAGACCTTTTTTCAGTGAAATGCAGCTTAGTGCAAAAACAGGCTGCTCTCGCTCTGAAACGCTCATTTTTCACATAAGACACTTTTCAGCCTTAGGCGACTGTACAGTGCTAAAACAGCCTCCTATCGCTCTGAAACGCTCATTTTTGACATAACCCACTTTTCAGCCTTAATGAATTAAATTCCAGGTAAAAACTCCTTTGCCATGAAGAAGATCCAAATTCAACAAGTTCAGGCTAGTAAACCTGTTTGAAAGACCTTTTTTCAGTGAAATGCAGCTTAGTGCAAAAACAGGCTGCTCTCGCTCTGAAACGCTCATTTTTCACATAAGCCACTTTTCAGCGCTAAAACAGCCTCCAATCGCTCTGAAACGCTCATTTTTGACATAAGCCACTTTTCACCCTTAATGAATGAAATTCCAGGTAAAAACTCCTTTGCCATGAAGAAGATCCAAATTCATGCAGTTCAGGCTAGTAAACCTGGTTGAAAGACCTTTTTTCAGTGAAATGCAGCTTAGTGCAAAAACAGGCTGCTCTCGCTCTGAAACGCTCATTTTTCACATAAGACACTTTTCAGCCTTAGGCGACTGTACAGTGCTAAAACAGCCTCCAATCGCTCTGAAACGCTCATTTTTGACATAAGCCACTTTTCACCTTTAATGAATGAAATTCCAGGTACAAACTCCTTTGCCATGAAGAAGATCCAAATTCAACCAGTTCAGGCTAGTAAACCTGTTTGAAAGACCTTTTTTCAGTGAAATGCAGCTTAGTGCAAAAACAGGCTGCTCTCGCTCTGAAACGCTCATTTTTCACATAAGCCACTTTTCAGCGCTAAAACAGCCTCCAATCGCTCTGAAACGCTCATTTTTGACATAAGCCACTTTTCAGCCTTAGGCGACTGTACAGTGCTAAAACAGCCTCCAATCGCTCTGAAACGCTCATTTTTGACATAAGCCACTTTTCACCTTTAATGAATGAAATTCCAGGTAAAAACTCCTTTGCCATGAAGAAGATCCAAATTCATGCAGTTCAGGCTAGTAAACCTGTTTGAAAGACCTTTTTTCAGTGAAATGCAGCTTAGTGCAAAAACAGGCTGCTCTCGCTCTGAAACGCTCATTTTTCACATAAGCCACTTTTCAGCGCTAAAACAGCCTCCAATCGCTCTGAAACGCTCATTTTTGACATAAGCCACTTTTCAGCCTTTAGGCGACTGTACAGTGCTAAAACAGCCTCCAATCGCTCTGAAACGCTCATTTTTGACATAAGCCACTTTTCACCTTTAATGAATGAAATTCCAGGTAAAAACTCCTTTGCCATGAAGAAGATCCAAATTCAACCAGTTCAGGCTAGTAAACCTGTTTGAAAGACCTTTTTTCAGTGAAATGCAGCTTAGTGCAAAAACAGGCTGCTCTCGCTCTGAAACGCTCATTTTTCACATAAGCCACTTTTCAGCGCTAAAACAGCCTCCAATCGCTCTGAAACGCTCATTTTTGACATAAGCCACTTTTCACCTTTAATGAATGAAATTCCAGGTAAAAACTCCTTTGCCATGAAGAAGATCCAAATTCATGCAGTTCAGGCTAGTAAACCTGGTTGAAAGACCTTTTGTCAGTGAAATGCAGCTTAGTGCAAAAACAGGCTGCTCTCGCTCTGAAACGCTCATTTTTCACATAAGACACTTTTCAGCCTTAGGCGACTGTACAGTGCTAAAACAGCCTCCTATCGCTCTGAAACGCTCATTTTTGACATAACCCACTTTTCAGCCTTAATGAATTAAATTCCAGGTAAAAACTCATTTGCCATGAAGAAGATCCAAATTCAACCAGTTCAGGCTAGTAAACCTGTTTGAAAGACCTTTTTTCAGTGAAATGCAGCTTAGTGCAAAAACAGGCCGCTCTCGCTCTGAAACGCTCATTTTTCACAAAAGCCACTTTTCAGCGCTAAAACAGCCTCCAATCGCTCTGAAACGCTCATTTTTCACATAAGCCACTTTTCAGCCTTAGGCGACTGTACAGTGCTAAAACAGCCTCCAATCGCTCTGAAACGCTCATTTTTGACATAAGCCACTTTTCACCTTTAATGAATGAAATTCCAGGTAAAAACTCCTTTGCCATGAAGAAGATCCAAATTCAACCAGTTCAGGCTAGTAAACCTGTTTGAAAGACCTTTTTTCAGTGAAATGCAGCTTAGTGCAAAAACAGGCTGCTCTCGCTCTGAAACGCTCATTTTTCACATAAGCCACTTTTCAGCGCTAAAACAGCCTCCAATCGCTCTGAAACGCTCATTTTTGACATAAGCCACTTTTCAGCCTTAGGCGACTGTACAGTGCTAAAACAGCCTCCAATCGCTCTGAAACGCTCATTTTTGACATAAGCCACTTTTCACCTTTAATGAATGAAATTCCAGGTAAAAACTCCTTTGCCATGAAGAAGATCCAAATTCATGCAGTTCAGGCTAGTAAACCTGTTTGAAAGACCTTTTTTCAGTGAAATGCAGCTTAGTGCAAAAACAGGCTGCTCTCGCTCTGAAACGCTCATTTTTCACATAAGCCACTTTTCAGCGCTAAAACAGCCTCCAATCGCTCTGAAACGCTCATTTTTGACATAAGCCACTTTTCAGCCTTAGGCGACTGTACAGTGCTAAAACAGCCTCCAATCGCTCTGAAACGCTCATTTTTGACATAAGCCACTTTTCACCTTTAATGAATGAAATTCCAGGTAAAAACTCCTTTGCCATGAAGAAGATCCAAATTCATGCAGTTCAGGCTAGTAAACCTGTTTGAAAGACCTTTTTTCAGTGAAATGCAGCTTAGTGCAAAAACAGGCTGCTCTCGCTCTGAAACGCTCATTTTTCACATAAGACACTTTTCAGCGCTAAAACAGCCTCCAATCGCTCTGAAACGCTCATTTTTGACATAAGCCACTTTTCACCTTTAATGAATGAAATTCCAGGTAAAAACTCCTTTGCCATGAAGAAGATCCAAATTCATGCAGTTCAGGCTAGTAAACCTGGTTGAAAGACCTTTTTTCAGTGAAATGCAGCTTAGTGCAAAAACAGGCTGCTCTCGCTCTGAAACGCTCATTTTTCACATAAGACACTTTTCAGCCTTAGGCGACTGTACAGTGCTAAAACAGCCTCCTATCGCTCTGAAACGCTCATTTTTGAAATAACCCACTTTTCAGCCTTAATGAATTAAATTCCAGGTAAAAACTCATTTGCCATGAAGAAGATCCAAATTCAACCAGTTCAGGCTAGTAAACCTGTTTGAAAGACCTTTTTTCAGTGAAATGCAGCTTAGTGCAAAAACAGGCTGCTCTCGCTCTGAAACGCTCATTTTTCACAAAAGCCACTTTTCAGCGCTAAAACAGCCTCCAATCGCTCTGAAACGCTCATTTTTCACATAAGCCACTATTCAGCCTTAGGCGACTGTACAGTGCTAAAACAGCCTCCTATCGCTCTGAAACGCTCATTTTTGACATAACCCACTTTTCAGCCTTAATGAATTAAATTCCAGGTAAAAACTCATTTGCCATGAAGAAGATCCAAATTCAACCAGTTCAGGCTAGTAAACCTGTTTGAAGGACCTTTTTTCAGTGAAATGCAGCTTAGTGCAAAAACAGGCTGCTCTCGCTCTGAAACGCTCATTTTTGACATAAGCCACTTTTCAGCCTTAGGCGACTGTACAGTGCTAAAACAGCCTCCAATCGCTCTGAAACGCTCATTTTTGACATAAGCCACTTTTCACCTTTAATGAATGAAATTCCAGGTAAAAACTCCTTTGCCATGAAGAAGATCCAAATTCATGCAGTTCAGGCTAGTAAACCTGTTTGAAAGACCTTTTTTCAGTGAAATGCAGCTTAGTGCAAAAACAGGCTGCTCTCGCTCTGAAACGCTCATTTTTCACATAAGCCACTTTTCAGCGCTAAAACAGCCTCCAATCGCTCTGAAACGCTCATTTTTGACATAAGCCACTTTTCAGCCTTAGGCGACTGTACAGTGCTAAAACAGCCTCCAATCGCTCTGAAACGCTCATTTTTGACATAAGCCACTTTTCACCTTTAATGAATGAAATTCCAGGTAAAAACTCCTTTGCCATGAAGAAGATCCAAATTCATGCAGTTCAGGCTAGTAAACCTGTTTGAAAGACCTTTTTTCAGTGAAATGCAGCTTAGTGCAAAAACAGGCTGCTCTCGCTCTGAAACGCTCATTTTTCACATAAGACACTTTTCAGCCTTAGGCGACTGTACAGTGCTAAAACAGCCTCCTATCGCTCTGAAACGCTCATTTTTGACATAAGCCACTTTTCACCTTTAATGAATGAAATTCCAGGTAAAAACTCCTTTGCCATGAAGAAGATCCAAATTCAACCAGTTCAGGCTAGTAAACCTGTTTGAAAGACCTTTTTTCAGTGAAATGCAGCTTAGTGCAAAAACAGGCTGCTCTCGCTCTGAAACGCTCATTTTTCACATAAGCCACTTTTCAGCGCTAAAACAGCCTCCAATCGCTCTGAAACGCTCATTTTTGACATAAGCCACTTTTCACCTTTAATGAATGAAATTCCAGGTAAAAACTCCTTTGCCATGAAGAAGATCCAAATTCATGCAGTTCAGGCTAGTAAACCTGGTTGAAAGACCTTTTTTCAGTGAAATGCAGCTTAGTGCAAAAACAGGCTGCTCTCGCTCTGAAACGCTCATTTTTCACATAAGACACTTTTCAGCCTTAGGCGACTGTACAGTGCTAAAACAGCCTCCTATCGCTCTGAAACGCTCATTTTTGAAATAACCCACTTTTCAGCCTTAATGAATTAAATTCCAGGTAAAAACTCATTTGCCATGAAGAAGATCCAAATTCAACCAGTTCAGGCTAGTAAACCTGTTTGAAAGACCTTTTTTCAGTGAAATGCAGCTTAGTGCAAAAACAGGCTGCTCTCGCTCTGAAACGCTCATTTTTCACAAAAGCCACTTTTCAGCGCTAAAACAGCCTCCAATCGCTCTGAAACGCTCATTTTTCACATAAGCCACTATTCAGCCTTAGGCGACTGTACAGTGCTAAAACAGCCTCCTATCGCTCTGAAACGCTCATTTTTGACATAACCCACTTTTCAGCCTTAATGAATTAAATTCCAGGTAAAAACTCATTTGCCATGAAGAAGATCCAAATTCAACCAGTTCAGGCTAGTAAACCTGTTTGAAGGACCTTTTTTCAGTGAAATGCAGCTTAGTGCAAAAACAGGCTGCTCTCGCTCTGAAACGCTCATTTTTCACATAAGCCACTTTTCAGCGCTAAAACAGCCTCCAATCGCTCTGAAACGCTCATTTTTGACATAAGCCACTTTTCACCTTTAATGAATGAAATTCCAGGTAAAAACTCCTTTGCCATGAAGAAGATCCAAATTCATGCAGTTCAGGCTAGTAAACCTGGTTGAAAGACCTTTTTTCAGTGAAATGCAGCTTAGTGCAAAAACAGGCTGCTCTCGCTCTGAAACGCTCATTTTTCACATAAGACACTTTTCAGCCTTAGGCGACTGTACAGTGCTAAAACAGCCTCCTATCGCTCTGAAACGCTCATTTTTGACATAACCCACTTTTCAGCCTTAATGAATTAAATTCCAGGTAAAAACTCATTTGCCATGAAGAAGATCCAAATTCAACCAGTTCAGGCTAGTAAACCTGTTTGAAAGACCTTTTTTCAGTGAAATGCAGCTTAGTGCAAAAACAGGCTGCTCTCGCTCTGAAACGCTCATTTTTCACATAAGACACTTTTCAGCCTTAGGCGACTGTACAGTGCTAAAACAGCCTCCTATCGCTCTGAAACGCTCATTTTTGACATAACCCACTTTTCAGCCTTAATGAATTAAATTCCAGGTAAAAACTCCTTTGCCATGAAGAAGATCCAAATTCATGCAGTTCAGGCTAGTAAACCTGGTTGAAAGACCTTTTTTCAGTGAAATGCAGCTTAGTGCAAAAACAGGCTGCTCTCGCTCTGAAACGCTCATTTTTCACATAAGACACTTTTCAGCGCTAAAACAGCCTCCAATCGCTCTGAAACGCTCATTTTTCACATAAGCCACTATTCAGCCTTAGGCGACTGTACAGTGCTAAAACAGCCTCCTATCGCTCTGAAACGCTCATTTTTGACATAACCCACTTTTCAGCCTTAATGAATTAAATTCCAGGTAAAAACTCATTTGCCATGAAGAAGATCCAAATTCAACCAGTTCAGGCTAGTAAACCTGTTTGAAAGACCTTTTTTCAGTGAAATGCAGCTTAGTGCAAAAACAGGCTGCTCTCGCTCTGAAACGCTCATTTTTCACAAAAGCCACTTTTCAGCGCTAAAACAGCCTCCAATCGCTCTGAAACGCTCATTTTTCACATAAGCCACTATTCAGCCTTAGGCGACTGTACAGTGCTAAAACAGCCTCCTATCGCTCTGAAACGCTCATTTTTGACATAACCCACTTTTCAGCCTTAATGAATTAAATTCCAGGTAAAAACTCATTTGCCATGAAGAAGATCCAAATTCAACCAGTTCAGGCTAGTAAACCTGTTTGAAGGACCTTTTTTCAGTGAAATGCAGCTTAGTGCAAAAACAGGCTGCTCTCGCTCTGAAACGCTCATTTTTCACATAAGCCACTTTTCAGCGCTAAAACAGCCTCCAATCGCTCTGAAACGCTCATTTTTGACATAAGCCACTTTTCACCTTTAATGAATGAAATTCCAGGTAAAAACTCCTTTGCCATGAAGAAGATCCAAATTCATGCAGTTCAGGCTAGTAAACCTGGTTGAAAGACCTTTTTTCAGTGAAATGCAGCTTAGTGCAAAAACAGGCTGCTCTCGCTCTGAAACGCTCATTTTTCACATAAGACACTTTTCAGCCTTAGGCGACTGTACAGTGCTAAAACAGCCTCCTATCGCTCTGAAACGCTCATTTTTGACATAACCCACTTTTCAGCCTTAATGAATTAAATTCCAGGTAAAAACTCCTTTGCCATGAAGAAGATCCAAATTCAACCAGTTCAGGCTAGTAAACCTGTTTGAAAGACCTTTTTTCAGTGAAATGCAGCTTAGTACAAAAACAGGCTGATTTCGCTCTGAAACGCTCATTTTTCACAAAAGCCACTTTTCAGCGCTAAAACAGCCTCCAATCGCTCTGAAACGCTCATTTTTCACATAAGCCACTTTTCAGCCTTAGGCGACTGTACAGTGCTAAAACAGCCTCCTATCGCTCTGAAACGCTCATTTTTGACATAACCCACTTTTCAGCCTTAATGAATTAAATTCCAGGTAAAAACTCCTTTGCCATGAAGAAGATCCAAATTCATGCAGTTCAGGCTAGTAAACCTGGTTGAAAGACCTTTTTTCAGTGAAATGCAGCTTAGTGCAAAAACAGGCTGCTCTCGCTCTGAAACGCTCATTTTTCACATAAGCCACTTTTCAGCGCTAAAACAGCCTCCAATCGCTCTGAAACGCTCATTTTTGACATAAGCCACTTTTCAGCCTTTAGGCGACTGTACAGTGCTAAAACAGCCTCCAATCGCTCTGAAACGCTCATTTTTGACATAAGCCACTTTTCACCTTTAATGAATGAAATTCCAGGTAAAAACTCCTTTGCCATGAAGAAGATCCAAATTCAACCAGTTCAGGCTAGTAAACCTGTTTGAAAGACCTTTTTTCAGTGAAATGCAGCTTAGTGCAAAAACAGGCTGCTCTCGCTCTGAAACGCTCATTTTTCACATAAGCCACTTTTCAGCGCTAAAACAGCCTCCAATCGCTCTGAAACGCTCATTTTTGACATAAGCCACTTTTCAGCCTTAGGCGACTGTACAGTGCTAAAACAGCCTCCAATCGCTCTGAAACGCTCATTTTTGACATAAGCCACTTTTCACCTTTAATGAATGAAATTCCAGGTAAAAACTCCTTTGCCATGAAGAAGATCCAAATTCATGCAGTTCAGGCTAGTAAACCTGTTTGAAAGACCTTTTTTCAGTGAAATGCAGCTTAGTGCAAAAACAGGCTGCTCTCGCTCTGAAACGCTCATTTTTCACATAAGCCACTTTTCAGCCTTAGGCGACTGTACAGTGCTAAAACAGCCTCCTATCGCTCTGAAACGCTCATTTTTGACATAACCCACTTTTCAGCCTTAATGAATTAAATTCCAGGTAAAAACTCATTTGCCATGAAGAAGATCCAAATTCAACCAGTTCAGGCTAGTAAACCTGTTTGAAAGACCTTTTTTCAGTGAAATGCAGCTTAGTGCAAAAACAGGCTGCTCTCGCTCTGAAACGCTCATTTTTCACATAAGCCACTTTTCAGCGCTAAAACAGCCTCCAATCGCTCTGAAACGCTCATTTTTGACATAAGCCACTTTTCAGCCTTAGGCGACTGTACAGTGCTAAAACAGCCTCCAATCGCTCTGAAACGCTCATTTTTGACATAAGCCACTTTTCACCTTTAATGAATGAAATTCCAGGTAAAAACTCCTTTGCCATGAAGAAGATCCAAATTCAACCAGTTCAGGCTAGTAAACCTGTTTGAAAGACCTTTTTTCAGTGAAATGCAGCTTAGTGCAAAAACAGGCTGCTCTCGCTCTGAAACGCTCATTTTTCACATAAGACACTTTTCAGCCTTAGGCGACTGTACAGTGCTAAAACAGCCTCCTATCGCTCTGAAACGCTCATTTTTGACATAAGCCACTTTTCACCTTTAATGAATGAAATTCCAGGTAAAAACTCCTTTGCCATGAAGAAGATCCAAATTCAACCAGTTCAGGCTAGTAAACCTGTTTGAAAGACCTTTTTTCAGTGAAATGCAGCTTAGTGCAAAAACAGGCTGCTCTCGCTCTGAAACGCTCATTTTTCACATAAGCCACTTTTCAGCGCTAAAACAGCCTCCAATCGCTCTGAAACGCTCATTTTTGACATAAGCCACTTTTCACCTTTAATGAATGAAATTCCAGGTAAAAACTCCTTTGCCATGAAGAAGATCCAAATTCATGCAGTTCAGGCTAGTAAACCTGGTTGAAAGACCTTTTTTCAGTGAAATGCAGCTTAGTGCAAAAACAGGCTGCTCTCGCTCTGAAACGCTCATTTTTCACATAAGACACTTTTCAGCCTTAGGCGACTGTACAGTGCTAAAACAGCCTCCTATCGCTCTGAAACGCTCATTTTTGAAATAACCCACTTTTCAGCCTTAATGAATTAAATTCCAGGTAAAAACTCATTTGCCATGAAGAAGATCCAAATTCAACCAGTTCAGGCTAGTAAACCTGTTTGAAAGACCTTTTTTCAGTGAAATGCAGCTTAGTACAAAAACAGGCTGATTTCGCTCTGAAACGCTCATTTTTCACAAAAGCCACTTTTCAGCGCTAAAACAGCCTCCAATCGCTCTGAAACGCTCATTTTTCACATAAGCCACTTTTCAGCCTTAGGCGACTGTACAGTGCTAAAACAGCCTCCTATCGCTCTGAAACGCTCATTTTTGACATAACCCACTTTTCAGCCTTAATGAATTAAATTCCAGGTAAAAACTCCTTTGCCATGAAGAAGATCCAAATTCATGCAGTTCAGGCTAGTAAACCTGGTTGAAAGACCTTTTTTCAGTGAAATGCAGCTTAGTGCAAAAACAGGCTGCTCTCGCTCTGAAACGCTCATTTTTCACATAAGCCACTTTTCAGCGCTAAAACAGCCTCCAATCGCTCTGAAACGCTCATTTTTGACATAAGCCACTTTTCAGCCTTTAGGCGACTGTACAGTGCTAAAACAGCCTCCAATCGCTCTGAAACGCTCATTTTTGACATAAGCCACTTTTCACCTTTAATGAATGAAATTCCAGGTAAAAACTCCTTTGCCATGAAGAAGATCCAAATTCAACCAGTTCAGGCTAGTAAACCTGTTTGAAAGACCTTTTTTCAGTGAAATGCAGCTTAGTGCAAAAACAGGCTGCTCTCGCTCTGAAACGCTCATTTTTCACATAAGCCACTTTTCAGCGCTAAAACAGCCTCCAATCGCTCTGAAACGCTCATTTTTGACATAAGCCACTTTTCACCTTTAATGAATGAAATTCCAGGTAAAAACTCCTTTGCCATGAAGAAGATCCAAATTCATGCAGTTCAGGCTAGTAAACCTGGTTGAAAGACCTTTTGTCAGTGAAATGCAGCTTAGTGCAAAAACAGGCTGCTCTCGCTCTGAAACGCTCATTTTTCACATAAGACACTTTTCAGCCTTAGGCGACTGTACAGTGCTAAAACAGCCTCCAATCGCTCTGAAACGCTCATTTTTGACATAAGCCACTTTTCAGCCTTAATGAATTAAATTCCAGGTAAAAACTCCTTTGCCATGAAGAAGATCCAAATTCATGCAGTTCAGGCTAGTAAACCTGGTTGAAAGACCTTTTTTCAGTGAAATGCAGCTTAGTGCAAAAACAGGCTGCTCTCGCTCTGAAACGCTCATTTTTCACATAAGACACTTTTCAGCCTTAGGCGACTGTACAGTGCTAAAACAGCCTCCTATCGCTCTGAAACGCTCATTTTTGACATAACCCACTTTTCAGCCTTAATGAATTAAATTCCAGGTAAAAACTCCTTTGCCATGAAGAAGATCCAAATTCAACAAGTTCAGGCTAGTAAACCTGTTTGAAAGACCTTTTTTCAGTGAAATGCAGCTTAGTGCAAAAACAGGCTGCTCTCGCTCTGAAACGCTCATTTTTCACATAAGCCACTTTTCAGCGCTAAAACAGCCTCCAATCGCTCTGAAACGCTCATTTTTGACATAAGCCACTTTTCAGCCTTTAGGCGACTGTACAGTGCTAAAACAGCCTCCAATCGCTCTGAAACGCTCATTTTTGACATAAGCCACTTTTCACCTTTAATGAATGAAATTCCAGGTAAAAACTCCTTTGCCATGAAGAAGATCCAAATTCAACCAGTTCAGGCTAGTAAACCTGTTTGAAAGACCTTTTTTCAGTGAAATGCAGCTTAGTGCAAAAACAGGCTGCTCTCGCTCTGAAACGCTCATTTTTCACATAAGCCACTTTTCAGCGCTAAAACAGCCTCCAATCGCTCTGAAACGCTCATTTTTGACATAAGCCACTTTTCAGCCTTAGGCGACTGTACAGTGCTAAAACAGCCTCCAATCGCTCTGAAACGCTCATTTTTGACATAAGCCACTTTTCACCTTTAATGAATGAAATTCCAGGTAAAAACTCCTTTGCCATGAAGAAGATCCAAATTCATGCAGTTCAGGCTAGTAAACCTGTTTGAAAGACCTTTTTTCAGTGAAATGCAGCTTAGTGCAAAAACAGGCTGCTCTCGCTCTGAAACGCTCATTTTTCACATAAGCCACTTTTCAGCGCTAAAACAGCCTCCAATCGCTCTGAAACGCTCATTTTTGACATAAGCCACTTTTCAGCCTTAGGCGACTGTACAGTGCTAAAACAGCCTCCAATCGCTCTGAAACGCTCATTTTTGACATAAGCCACTTTTCACCTTTAATGAATGAAATTCCAGGTAAAAACTCCTTTGCCATGAAGAAGATCCAAATTCAACCAGTTCAGGCTAGTAAACCTGTTTGAAAGACCTTTTTTCAGTGAAATGCAGCTTAGTGCAAAAACAGGCTGCTCTCGCTCTGAAACGCTCATTTTTCACATAAGCCACTTTTCAGCGCTAAAACAGCCTCCAATCGCTCTGAAACGCTCATTTTTCACATAAGCCACTTTTCAGCCTTAGGCGACTGTACAGTGCTAAAACAGCCTCCAATCGCTCTGAAACGCTCATTTTTGACATAAGCCACTTTTCAGCCTTAATGAATTAAATTCCAGGTAAAAACTCCTTTGCCATGAAGAAGATCCAAATTCAACCAGTTCAGGCTAGTAAACCTGTTTGAAAGACCTTTTTTCAGTGAAATGCAGCTTAGTGCAAAAACAGGCTGCTCTCGCTCTGAAACGCTCATTTTTCACATAAGCCACTTTTCAGCGCTAAAACAGCCTCCAATCGCTCTGAAACGCTCATTTTTCACATAAGCCACTTTTCACCTTTAATGAATGAAATTCCAGGTAAAAACTCCTTTGCCATGAAGAAGATCCAAATTCATGCAGTTCAGGCTAGTAAACCTGGTTGAAAGACCTTTTTTCAGTGAAATGCAGCTTAGTGCAAAAACAGGCTGCTCTCGCTCTGAAACGCTCATTTTTCACATAAGCCACTTTTCAGCCTTAGGCGACTGTACAGTGCTAAAACAGCCTCCTATCGCTCTGAAACGCTCATTTTTGACATAACCCACTTTTCAGCCTTAATGAATTAAATTCCAGGTAAAAACTCCTTTGCCATGAAGAAGATCCAAATTCATGCAGTTCAGGCTAGTAAACCTGGTTGAAAGACCTTTTTTCAGTGAAATGCAGCTTAGTGCAAAAACAGGCTGCTCTCGCTCTGAAACGCTCATTTTTCACATAAGACACTTTTCAGCCTTAGGCGACTGTACAGTGCTAAAACAGCCTCCTATCGCTCTGAAACGCTCATTTTTGACATAACCCACTTTTCAGCCTTAATGAATTAAATTCCAGGTAAAAACTCCTTTGCCATGAAGAAGATCCAAATTCAACAAGTTCAGGCTAGTAAACCTGTTTGAAAGACCTTTTTTCAGTGAAATGCAGCTTAGTGCAAAAACAGGCTGCTCTCGCTCTGAAACGCTCATTTTTCACATAAGCCACTTTTCAGCGCTAAAACAGCCTCCAATCGCTCTGAAACGCTCATTTTTGACATAAGCCACTTTTCAGCCTTTAGGCGACTGTACAGTGCTAAAACAGCCTCCAATCGCTCTGAAACGCTCATTTTTGACATAAGCCACTTTTCACCTTTAATGAATGAAATTCCAGGTAAAAACTCCTTTGCCATGAAGAAGATCCAAATTCAACCAGTTCAGGCTAGTAAACCTGTTTGAAAGACCTTTTTTCAGTGAAATGCAGCTTAGTGCAAAAACAGGCTGCTCTCGCTCTGAAACGCTCATTTTTCACATAAGCCACTTTTCAGCGCTAAAACAGCCTCCAATCGCTCTGAAACGCTCATTTTTGACATAAGCCACTTTTCACCTTTAATGAATGAAATTCCAGGTAAAAACTCCTTTGCCATGAAGAAGATCCAAATTCATGCAGTTCAGGCTAGTAAACCTGGTTGAAAGACCTTTTTTCAGTGAAATGCAGCTTAGTGCAAAAACAGGCTGCTCTCGCTCTGAAACGCTCATTTTTCACATAAGACACTTTTCAGCCATAGGCGACTGTACAGTGCTAAAACAGCCTCCTATCGCTCTGAAACGCTCATTTTTGACATAACCCACTTTTCAGCCTTAATGAATTAAATTCCAGGTAAAAACTCATTTGCCATGAAGAAGATCCAAATTCAACCAGTTCAGGCTAGTAAACCTGTTTGAAAGACCTTTTTTCAGTGAAATGCAGCTTAGTGCAAAAACAGGCTGCTCTCGCTCTGAAACGCTCATTTTTCACAAAAGCCACTTTTCAGCGCTAAAACAGCCTCCAATCGCTCTGAAACGCTCATTTTTCACATAAGCCACTATTCAGCCTTAGGCGACTGTACAGTGCTAAAACAGCCTCCTATCGCTCTGAAACGCTCATTTTTGACATAACCCACTTTTCAGCCTTAATGAATTAAATTCCAGGTAAAAACTCATTTGCCATGAAGAAGATCCAAATTCAACCAGTTCAGGCTAGTAAACCTGTTTGAAGGACCTTTTTTCAGTGAAATGCAGCTTAGTGCAAAAACAGGCTGCTCTCGCTCTGAAACGCTCATTTTTCACATAAGCCACTTTTCAGCGCTAAAACAGCCTCCAATCGCTCTGAAACGCTCATTTTTGACATAAGCCACTTTTCACCTTTAATGAATGAAATTCCAGGTAAAAACTCCTTTGCCATGAAGAAGATCCAAATTCATGCAGTTCAGGCTAGTAAACCTGGTTGAAAGACCTTTTTTCAGTGAAATGCAGCTTAGTGCAAAAACAGGCTGCTCTCGCTCTGAAACGCTCATTTTTCACATAAGACACTTTTCAGCCTTAGGCGACTGTACAGTGCTAAAACAGCCTCCTATCGCTCTGAAACGCTCATTTTTGACATAACCCACTTTTCAGCCTTAATGAATTAAATTCCAGGTAAAAACTCCTTTGCCATGAAGAAGATCCAAATTCAACCAGTTCAGGCTAGTAAACCTGTTTGAAAGACCTTTTTTCAGTGAAATGCAGCTTAGTACAAAAACAGGCTGATTTCGCTCTGAAACGCTCATTTTTCACAAAAGCCACTTTTCAGCGCTAAAACAGCCTCCAATCGCTCTGAAACGCTCATTTTTCACATAAGCCACTTTTCAGCCTTAGGCGACTGTACAGTGCTAAAACAGCCTCCTATCGCTCTGAAACGCTCATTTTTGACATAACCCACTTTTCAGCCTTAATGAATTAAATTCCAGGTAAAAACTCCTTTGCCATGAAGAAGATCCAAATTCATGCAGTTCAGGCTAGTAAACCTGGTTGAAAGACCTTTTTTCAGTGAAATGCAGCTTAGTGCAAAAACAGGCTGCTCTCGCTCTGAAACGCTCATTTTTCACATAAGCCACTTTTCAGCGCTAAAACAGCCTCCAATCGCTCTGAAACGCTCATTTTTGACATAAGCCACTTTTCAGCCTTTAGGCGACTGTACAGTGCTAAAACAGCCTCCAATCGCTCTGAAACGCTCATTTTTGACATAAGCCACTTTTCACCTTTAATGAATGAAATTCCAGGTAAAAACTCCTTTGCCATGAAGAAGATCCAAATTCAACCAGTTCAGGCTAGTAAACCTGTTTGAAAGACCTTTTTTCAGTGAAATGCAGCTTAGTGCAAAAACAGGCTGCTCTCGCTCTGAAACGCTCATTTTTCACATAAGCCACTTTTCAGCGCTAAAACAGCCTCCAATCGCTCTGAAACGCTCATTTTTGACATAAGCCACTTTTCACCTTTAATGAATGAAATTCCAGGTAAAAACTCCTTTGCCATGAAGAAGATCCAAATTCATGCAGTTCAGGCTAGTAAACCTGGTTGAAAGACCTTTTGTCAGTGAAATGCAGCTTAGTGCAAAAACAGGCTGCTCTCGCTCTGAAACGCTCATTTTTCACATAAGACACTTTTCAGCCTTAGGCGACTGTACAGTGCTAAAACAGCCTCCTATCGCTCTGAAACGCTCATTTTTGACATAACCCACTTTTCAGCCTTAATGAATTAAATTCCAGGTAAAAACTCATTTGCCATGAAGAAGATCCAAATTCAACCAGTTCAGGCTAGTAAACCTGTTTGAAAGACCTTTTTTCAGTGAAATGCAGCTTAGTGCAAAAACAGGCCGCTCTCGCTCTGAAACGCTCATTTTTCACAAAAGCCACTTTTCAGCGCTAAAACAGCCTCCAATCGCTCTGAAACGCTCATTTTTCACATAAGCCACTTTTCAGCCTTAGGCGACTGTACAGTGCTAAAACAGCCTCCAATCGCTCTGAAACGCTCATTTTTGACATAAGCCACTTTTCACCTTTAATGAATGAAATTCCAGGTAAAAACTCCTTTGCCATGAAGAAGATCCAAATTCAACCAGTTCAGGCTAGTAAACCTGTTTGAAAGACCTTTTTTCAGTGAAATGCAGCTTAGTGCAAAAACAGGCTGCTCTCGCTCTGAAACGCTCATTTTTCACATAAGCCACTTTTCAGCGCTAAAACAGCCTCCAATCGCTCTGAAACGCTCATTTTTGACATAAGCCACTTTTCAGCCTTAGGCGACTGTACAGTGCTAAAACAGCCTCCAATCGCTCTGAAACGCTCATTTTTGACATAAGCCACTTTTCACCTTTAATGAATGAAATTCCAGGTAAAAACTCCTTTGCCATGAAGAAGATCCAAATTCATGCAGTTCAGGCTAGTAAACCTGTTTGAAAGACCTTTTTTCAGTGAAATGCAGCTTAGTGCAAAAACAGGCTGCTCTCGCTCTGAAACGCTCATTTTTCACATAAGCCACTTTTCAGCCTTAGGCGACTGTACAGTGCTAAAACAGCCTCCTATCGCTCTGAAACGCTCATTTTTGACATAACCCACTTTTCAGCCTTAATGAATTAAATTCCAGGTAAAAACTCATTTGCCATGAAGAAGATCCAAATTCAACCAGTTCAGGCTAGTAAACCTGTTTGAAAGACCTTTTTTCAGTGAAATGCAGCTTAGTGCAAAAACAGGCTGCTCTCGCTCTGAAACGCTCATTTTTCACATAAGCCACTTTTCAGCGCTAAAACAGCCTCCAATCGCTCTGAAACGCTCATTTTTGACATAAGCCACTTTTCACCTTTAATGAATGAAATTCCAGGTAAAAACTCCTTTGCCATGAAGAAGATCCAAATTCATGCAGTTCAGGCTAGTAAACCTGGTTGAAAGACCTTTTTTCAGTGAAATGCAGCTTAGTGCAAAAACAGGCTGCTCTCGCTCTGAAACGCTCATTTTTCACATAAGACACTTTTCAGCCTTAGGCGACTGTACAGTGCTAAAACAGCCTCCTATCGCTCTGAAACGCTCATTTTTGAAATAACCCACTTTTCAGCCTTAATGAATTAAATTCCAGGTAAAAACTCATTTGCCATGAAGAAGATCCAAATTCAACCAGTTCAGGCTAGTAAACCTGTTTGAAAGACCTTTTTTCAGTGAAATGCAGCTTAGTGCAAAAACAGGCTGCTCTCGCTCTGAAACGCTCATTTTTCACAAAAGCCACTTTTCAGCGCTAAAACAGCCTCCAATCGCTCTGAAACGCTCATTTTTGACATAAGCCACTTTTCACCTTTAATGAATGAAATTCCAGGTAAAAACTCCTTTGCCATGAAGAAGATCCAAATTCATGCAGTTCAGGCTAGTAAACCTGGTTGAAAGACCTTTTTTCAGTGAAATGCAGCTTAGTGCAAAAACAGGCTGCTCTCGCTCTGAAACGCTCATTTTTCACATAAGACACTTTTCAGCCTTAGGCGACTGTACAGTGCTAAAACAGCCTCCTATCGCTCTGAAACGCTCATTTTTGACATAACCCACTTTTCAGCCTTAATGAATTAAATTCCAGGTAAAAACTCCTTTGCCATGAAGAAGATCCAAATTCAACCAGTTCAGGCTAGTAAACCTGTTTGAAAGACCTTTTTTCAGTGAAATGCAGCTTAGTACAAAAACAGGCTGATTTCGCTCTGAAACGCTCATTTTTCACAAAAGCCACTTTTCAGCGCTAAAACAGCCTCCAATCGCTCTGAAACGCTCATTTTTCACATAAGCCACTTTTCAGCCTTAGGCGACTGTACAGTGCTAAAACAGCCTCCTATCGCTCTGAAACGCTCATTTTTGACATAACCCACTTTTCAGCCTTAATGAATTAAATTCCAGGTAAAAACTCCTTTGCCATGAAGAAGATCCAAATTCATGCAGTTCAGGCTAGTAAACCTGGTTGAAAGACCTTTTTTCAGTGAAATGCAGCTTAGTGCAAAAACAGGCTGCTCTCGCTCTGAAACGCTCATTTTTCACATAAGCCACTTTTCAGCGCTAAAACAGCCTCCAATCGCTCTGAAACGCTCATTTTTGACATAAGCCACTTTTCAGCCTTTAGGCGACTGTACAGTGCTAAAACAGCCTCCAATCGCTCTGAAACGCTCATTTTTGACATAAGCCACTTTTCACCTTTAATGAATGAAATTCCAGGTAAAAACTCCTTTGCCATGAAGAAGATCCAAATTCAACCAGTTCAGGCTAGTAAACCTGTTTGAAAGACCTTTTTTCAGTGAAATGCAGCTTAGTGCAAAAACAGGCTGCTCTCGCTCTGAAACGCTCATTTTTCACATAAGCCACTTTTCAGCGCTAAAACAGCCTCCAATCGCTCTGAAACGCTCATTTTTGACATAAGCCACTTTTCACCTTTAATGAATGAAATTCCAGGTAAAAACTCCTTTGCCATGAAGAAGATCCAAATTCATGCAGTTCAGGCTAGTAAACCTGGTTGAAAGACCTTTTGTCAGTGAAATGCAGCTTAGTGCAAAAACAGGCTGCTCTCGCTCTGAAACGCTCATTTTTCACATAAGACACTTTTCAGCCTTAGGCGACTGTACAGTGCTAAAACAGCCTCCAATCGCTCTGAAACGCTCATTTTTGACATAAGCCACTTTTCAGCCTTAATGAATTAAATTCCAGGTAAAAACTCCTTTGCCATGAAGAAGATCCAAATTCATGCAGTTCAGGCTAGTAAACCTGGTTGAAAGACCTTTTTTCAGTGAAATGCAGCTTAGTGCAAAAACAGGCTGCTCTCGCTCTGAAACGCTCATTTTTCACATAAGACACTTTTCAGCCTTAGGCGACTGTACAGTGCTAAAACAGCCTCCTATCGCTCTGAAACGCTCATTTTTGACATAACCCACTTTTCAGCCTTAATGAATTAAATTCCAGGTAAAAACTCCTTTGCCATGAAGAAGATCCAAATTCAACAAGTTCAGGCTAGTAAACCTGTTTGAAAGACCTTTTTTCAGTGAAATGCAGCTTAGTGCAAAAACAGGCTGCTCTCGCTCTGAAACGCTCATTTTTCACATAAGCCACTTTTCAGCGCTAAAACAGCCTCCAATCGCTCTGAAACGCTCATTTTTGACATAAGCCACTTTTCAGCCTTTAGGCGACTGTACAGTGCTAAAACAGCCTCCAATCGCTCTGAAACGCTCATTTTTGACATAAGCCACTTTTCACCTTTAATGAATGAAATTCCAGGTAAAAACTCCTTTGCCATGAAGAAGATCCAAATTCAACCAGTTCAGGCTAGTAAACCTGTTTGAAAGACCTTTTTTCAGTGAAATGCAGCTTAGTGCAAAAACAGGCTGCTCTCGCTCTGAAACGCTCATTTTTCACATAAGCCACTTTTCAGCGCTAAAACAGCCTCCAATCGCTCTGAAACGCTCATTTTTGACATAAGCCACTTTTCAGCCTTAGGCGACTGTACAGTGCTAAAACAGCCTCCAATCGCTCTGAAACGCTCATTTTTGACATAAGCCACTTTTCACCTTTAATGAATGAAATTCCAGGTAAAAACTCCTTTGCCATGAAGAAGATCCAAATTCATGCAGTTCAGGCTAGTAAACCTGTTTGAAAGACCTTTTTTCAGTGAAATGCAGCTTAGTGCAAAAACAGGCTGCTCTCGCTCTGAAACGCTCATTTTTCACATAAGCCACTTTTCAGCGCTAAAACAGCCTCCAATCGCTCTGAAACGCTCATTTTTGACATAAGCCACTTTTCAGCCTTAGGCGACTGTACAGTGCTAAAACAGCCTCCAATCGCTCTGAAACGCTCATTTTTGACATAAGCCACTTTTCACCTTTAATGAATGAAATTCCAGGTAAAAACTCCTTTGCCATGAAGAAGATCCAAATTCAACCAGTTCAGGCTAGTAAACCTGTTTGAAAGACCTTTTTTCAGTGAAATGCAGCTTAGTGCAAAAACAGGCTGCTCTCGCTCTGAAACGCTCATTTTTCACATAAGCCACTTTTCAGCGCTAAAACAGCCTCCAATCGCTCTGAAACGCTCATTTTTCACATAAGCCACTTTTCAGCCTTAGGCGACTGTACAGTGCTAAAACAGCCTCCAATCGCTCTGAAACGCTCATTTTTGACATAAGCCACTTTTCAGCCTTAATGAATTAAATTCCAGGTAAAAACTCCTTTGCCATGAAGAAGATCCAAATTCAACCAGTTCAGGCTAGTAAACCTGTTTGAAAGACCTTTTTTCAGTGAAATGCAGCTTAGTGCAAAAACAGGCTGCTCTCGCTCTGAAACGCTCATTTTTCACATAAGCCACTTTTCAGCGCTAAAACAGCCTCCAATCGCTCTGAAACGCTCATTTTTCACATAAGCCACTTTTCACCTTTAATGAATGAAATTCCAGGTAAAAACTCCTTTGCCATGAAGAAGATCCAAATTCATGCAGTTCAGGCTAGTAAACCTGGTTGAAAGACCTTTTTTCAGTGAAATGCAGCTTAGTGCAAAAACAGGCTGCTCTCGCTCTGAAACGCTCATTTTTCACATAAGCCACTTTTCAGCCTTAGGCGACTGTACAGTGCTAAAACAGCCTCCTATCGCTCTGAAACGCTCATTTTTGACATAACCCACTTTTCAGCCTTAATGAATTAAATTCCAGGTAAAAACTCCTTTGCCATGAAGAAGATCCAAATTCATGCAGTTCAGGCTAGTAAACCTGGTTGAAAGACCTTTTTTCAGTGAAATGCAGCTTAGTGCAAAAACAGGCTGCTCTCGCTCTGAAACGCTCATTTTTCACATAAGACACTTTTCAGCCTTAGGCGACTGTACAGTGCTAAAACAGCCTCCTATCGCTCTGAAACGCTCATTTTTGACATAACCCACTTTTCAGCCTTAATGAATTAAATTCCAGGTAAAAACTCCTTTGCCATGAAGAAGATCCAAATTCAACAAGTTCAGGCTAGTAAACCTGTTTGAAAGACCTTTTTTCAGTGAAATGCAGCTTAGTGCAAAAACAGGCTGCTCTCGCTCTGAAACGCTCATTTTTCACATAAGCCACTTTTCAGCGCTAAAACAGCCTCCAATCGCTCTGAAACGCTCATTTTTGACATAAGCCACTTTTCAGCCTTTAGGCGACTGTACAGTGCTAAAACAGCCTCCAATCGCTCTGAAACGCTCATTTTTGACATAAGCCACTTTTCACCTTTAATGAATGAAATTCCAGGTAAAAACTCCTTTGCCATGAAGAAGATCCAAATTCAACCAGTTCAGGCTAGTAAACCTGTTTGAAAGACCTTTTTTCAGTGAAATGCAGCTTAGTGCAAAAACAGGCTGCTCTCGCTCTGAAACGCTCATTTTTCACATAAGCCACTTTTCAGCGCTAAAACAGCCTCCAATCGCTCTGAAACGCTCATTTTTGACATAAGCCACTTTTCACCTTTAATGAATGAAATTCCAGGTAAAAACTCCTTTGCCATGAAGAAGATCCAAATTCATGCAGTTCAGGCTAGTAAACCTGGTTGAAAGACCTTTTTTCAGTGAAATGCAGCTTAGTGCAAAAACAGGCTGCTCTCGCTCTGAAACGCTCATTTTTCACATAAGACACTTTTCAGCCATAGGCGACTGTACAGTGCTAAAACAGCCTCCTATCGCTCTGAAACGCTCATTTTTGACATAACCCACTTTTCAGCCTTAATGAATTAAATTCCAGGTAAAAACTCATTTGCCATGAAGAAGATCCAAATTCAACCAGTTCAGGCTAGTAAACCTGTTTGAAAGACCTTTTTTCAGTGAAATGCAGCTTAGTGCAAAAACAGGCTGCTCTCGCTCTGAAACGCTCATTTTTCACAAAAGCCACTTTTCAGCGCTAAAACAGCCTCCAATCGCTCTGAAACGCTCATTTTTCACATAAGCCACTTTTCAGCCTTAGGCGACTGTACAGTGCTAAAACAGCCTCCAATCGCTCTGAAACGCTCATTTTTGACATAAGCCACTTTTCACCTTTAATGAATGAAATTCCAGGTAAAAACTCCTTTGCCATGAAGAAGATCCAAATTCAACCAGTTCAGGCTAGTAAACCTGTTTGAAAGACCTTTTTTCAGTGAAATGCAGCTTAGTGCAAAAACAGGCTGCTCTCGCTCTGAAACGCTCATTTTTCACATAAGCCACTTTTCAGCGCTAAAACAGCCTCCAATCGCTCTGAAACGCTCATTTTTCACATAAGCCACTTTTCACCTTTAATGAATGAAATTCCAGGTAAAAACTCCTTTGCCATGAAGAAGATCCAAATTCATGCAGTTCAGGCTAGTAAACCTGGTTGAAAGACCTTTTTTCAGTGAAATGCAGCTTAGTGCAAAAACAGGCTGCTCTCGCTCTGAAACGCTCATTTTTCACATAAGCCACTTTTCAGCCTTAGGCGACTGTACAGTGCTAAAACAGCCTCCAATCGCTCTGAAACGCTCATTTTTGACATAAGCCACTTTTCACCTTTAATGAATGAAATTCCAGGTAAAAACTCCTTTGCCATGAAGAAGATCCAAATTCAACCAGTTCAGGCTAGTAAACCTGTTTGAAAGACCTTTTTTCAGTGAAATGCAGCTTAGTGCAAAAACAGGCTGCTCTCGCTCTGAAACGCTCATTTTTCACATAAGCCACTTTTCAGCGCTAAAACAGCCTCCAATCGCTCTGAAACGCTCATTTTTGACATAAGCCACTTTTCAGCCTTAGGCGACTGTACAGTGCTAAAACAGCCTCCAATCGCTCTGAAACGCTCATTTTTGACATAAGCCACTTTTCACCTTTAATGAATGAAATTCCAGGTAAAAACTCCTTTGCCATGAAGAAGATCCAAATTCATGCAGTTCAGGCTAGTAAACCTGTTTGAAAGACCTTTTTTCAGTGAAATGCAGCTTAGTGCAAAAACAGGCTGCTCTCGCTCTGAAACGCTCATTTTTCACATAAGCCACTTTTCAGCCTTAGGCGACTGTACAGTGCTAAAACAGCCTCCTATCGCTCTGAAACGCTCATTTTTGACATAACCCACTTTTCAGCCTTAATGAATTAAATTCCAGGTAAAAACTCATTTGCCATGAAGAAGATCCAAATTCAACCAGTTCAGGCTAGTAAACCTGTTTGAAAGACCTTTTTTCAGTGAAATGCAGCTTAGTGCAAAAACAGGCTGCTCTCGCTCTGAAACGCTCATTTTTCACATAAGCCACTTTTCAGCGCTAAAACAGCCTCCAATCGCTCTGAAACGCTCATTTTTGACATAAGCCACTTTTCAGCCTTAGGCGACTGTACAGTGCTAAAACAGCCTCCAATCGCTCTGAAACGCTCATTTTTGACATAAGCCACTTTTCACCTTTAATGAATGAAATTCCAGGTAAAAACTCCTTTGCCATGAAGAAGATCCAAATTCAACCAGTTCAGGCTAGTAAACCTGTTTGAAAGACCTTTTTTCAGTGAAATGCAGCTTAGTGCAAAAACAGGCTGCTCTCGCTCTGAAACGCTCATTTTTCACATAAGCCACTTTTCAGCGCTAAAACAGCCTCCAATCGCTCTGAAACGCTCATTTTTGACATAAGCCACTTTTCAGCCTTAGGCGACTGTACAGTGCTAAAACAGCCTCCAATCGCTCTGAAACGCTCATTTTTGACATAAGCCACTTTTCAGCCTTAATGAATTAAATTCCAGGTAAAAACTCCTTTGCCATGAAGAAGATCCAAATTCAACCAGTTCAGGCTAGTAAACCTGTTTGAAAGACCTTTTTTCAGTGAAATGCAGCTTAGTGCAAAAACAGGCTGCTCTCGCTCTGAAACGCTCATTTTTCACATAAGCCACTTTTCAGCGCTAAAACAGCCTCCAATCGCTCTGAAACGCTCATTTTTCACATAAGCCACTTTTCACCTTTAATGAATGAAATTCCAGGTAAAAACTCCTTTGCCATGAAGAAGATCCAAATTCATGCAGTTCAGGCTAGTAAACCTGGTTGAAAGACCTTTTTTCAGTGAAATGCAGCTTAGTGCAAAAACAGGCTGCTCTCGCTCTGAAACGCTCATTTTTCACATAAGCCACTTTTCAGCCTTAGGCGACTGTACAGTGCTAAAACAGCCTCCTATCGCTCTGAAACGCTCATTTTTGACATAACCCACTTTTCAGCCTTAATGAATTAAATTCCAGGTAAAAACTCCTTTGCCATGAAGAAGATCCAAATTCATGCAGTTCAGGCTAGTAAACCTGGTTGAAAGACCTTTTTTCAGTGAAATGCAGCTTAGTGCAAAAACAGGCTGCTCTCGCTCTGAAACGCTCATTTTTCACATAAGACACTTTTCAGCCTTAGGCGACTGTACAGTGCTAAAACAGCCTCCTATCGCTCTGAAACGCTCATTTTTGACATAACCCACTTTTCAGCCTTAATGAATTAAATTCCAGGAAAAAACTCCTTTGCCATGAAGAAGATCCAAATTCAACAAGTTCAGGCTAGTAAACCTGTTTGAAAGACCTTTTTTCAGTGAAATGCAGCTTAGTGCAAAAACAGGCTGCTCTCGCTCTGAAACGCTCATTTTTCACATAAGCCACTTTTCAGCGCTAAAACAGCCTCCAATCGCTCTGAAACGCTCATTTTTGACATAAGCCACTTTTCAGCCTTTAGGCGACTGTACAGTGCTAAAACAGCCTCCAATCGCTCTGAAACGCTCATTTTTGACATAAGCCACTTTTCACCTTTAATGAATGAAATTCCAGGTAAAAACTCCTTTGCCATGAAGAAGATCCAAATTCATGCAGTTCAGGCTAGTAAACCTGTTTGAAAGACCTTTTTTCAGTGAAATGCAGCTTAGTGCAAAAACAGGCTGCTCTCGCTCTGAAACGCTCATTTTTCACATAAGCCACTTTTCAGCGCTAAAACAGCCTCCAATCGCTCTGAAACGCTCATTTTTGACATAAGCCACTTTTCACCTTTAATGAATGAAATTCCAGGTAAAAACTCCTTTGCCATGAAGAAGATCCAAATTCATGCAGTTCAGGCTAGTAAACCTGGTTGAAAGACCTTTTTTCAGTGAAATGCAGCTTAGTGCAAAAACAGGCTGCTCTCGCTCTGAAACGCTCATTTTTCACATAAGCCACTTTTCAGCGCTAAAAGAGCCTCCAATCGCTCTGAAACGCTCATTTTTGACATAAGCCACTTTTCACCTTTAATGAATGAAATTCCAGGTAAAAACTCCTTTGCCATGAAGAAGATCCAAATTCATGCAGTTCAGGCTAGTAAACCTGGTTGAAAGACCTTTTTTCAGTGAAATGCAGCTTAGTGCAAAAACAGGCTGCTCTCGCTCTGAAACGCTCATTTTTCACATAAGACACTTTTCAGCCTTAGGCGACTGTACAGTGCTAAAACAGCCTCCTATCGCTCTGAAACGCTCATTTTTGACATAACCCACTTTTCAGCCTTAATGAATTAAATTCCAGGTAAAAACTCATTTGCCATGAAGAAGATCCAAATTCAACCAGTTCAGGCTAGTAAACCTGTTTGAAAGACCTTTTTTCAGTGAAATGCAGCTTAGTGCAAAAACAGGCTGCTCTCGCTCTGAAACGCTCATTTTTCACAAAAGCCACTTTTCAGCGCTAAAACAGCCTCCAATCGCTCTGAAACGCTCATTTTTCACATAAGCCACTTTTCAGCCTTTAGGCGACTGTACAGTGCTAAAACAGCCTCCAATCGCTCTGAAACGCTCATTTTTGACATAAGCCACTTTTCACCTTTAATGAATGAAATTCCAGGTAAAAACTCCTTTGCCATGAAGAAGATCCAAATTCATGCAGTTCAGGCTAGTAAACCTGTTTGAAAGACCTTTTTTCAGTGAAATGCAGCTTAGTGCAAAAACAGGCTGCTCTCGCTCTGAAACGCTCATTTTTCACATAAGCCACTTTTCAGCCTTAGGCGACTGTACAGTGCTAAAACAGCCTCCTATCGCTCTGAAACGCTCATTTTTGACATAACCCACTTTTCAGCCTTAATGAATTAAATTCCAGGTAAAAACTCCTTTGCCATGAAGAAGATCCAAATTCAACAAGTTCAGGCTAGTAAACCTGTTTGAAAGACCTTTTTTCAGTGAAATGCAGCTTAGTGCAAAAACAGGCTGCTCTCGCTCTGAAACGCTCATTTTTCACATAAGCCACTTTTCAGCCTTAGGCGACTGTACAGTGCTAAAACAGCCTCCAATCGCTCTGAAACGCTCATTTTTGACATAAGCCACTTTTCACCTTTAATGAATGAAATTCCAGGTAAAAACTCCTTTGCCATGAAGAAGATCCAAATTCAACCAGTTCAGGCTAGTAAACCTGTTTGAAAGACCTTTTTTCAGTGAAATGCAGCTTAGTGCAAAAACAGGCTGCTCTCGCTCTGAAACGCTCATTTTTCACATAAGCCACTTTTCAGCGCTAAAACAGCCTCCAATCGCTCTGAAACGCTCATTTTTGACATAAGCCACTTTTCAGCCTTAGGCGACTGTACAGTGCTAAAACAGCCTCCAATCGCTCTGAAACGCTCATTTTTGACATAAGCCACTTTTCACCTTTAATGAATGAAATTCCAGGTAAAAACTCCTTTGCCATGAAGAAGATCCAAATTCATGCAGTTCAGGCTAGTAAACCTGTTTGAAAGACCTTTTTTCAGTGAAATGCAGCTTAGTGCAAAAACAGGCTGCTCTCGCTCTGAAACGCTCATTTTTCACATAAGCCACTTTTCAGCCTTAGGCGACTGTACAGTGCTAAAACAGCCTCCTATCGCTCTGAAACGCTCATTTTTGACATAACCCACTTTTCAGCCTTAATGAATTAAATTCCAGGTAAAAACTCATTTGCCATGAAGAAGATCCAAATTCAACCAGTTCAGGCTAGTAAACCTGTTTGAAAGACCTTTTTTCAGTGAAATGCAGCTTAGTGCAAAAACAGGCTGCTCTCGCTCTGAAACGCTCATTTTTCACATAAGACACTTTTCAGCGCTAAAACAGCCTCCAATCGCTCTGAAACGCTCATTTTTGACATAAGCCACTTTTCAGCCTTAGGCGACTGTACAGTGCTAAAACAGCCTCCAATCGCTCTGAAACGCTCATTTTTGACATAAGCCACTTTTCACCTTTAATGAATGAAATTCCAGGTAAAAACTCCTTTGCCATGAAGAAGATCCAAATTCATGCAGTTCAGGCTAGTAAACCTGGTTGAAAGACCTTTTTTCAGTGAAATGCAGCTTAGTGCAAAAACAGGCTGCTCTCGCTCTGAAACGCTCATTTTTCACATAAGACACTTTTCAGCCTTAGGCGACTGTACAGTGCTAAAACAGCCTCCTATCGCTCTGAAACGCTCATTTTTGACATAACCCACTTTTCAGCCTTAATGAATTAAATTCCAGGTAAAAACTCCTTTGCCATGAAGAAGATCCAAATTCAACCAGTTCAGGCTAGTAAACCTGTTTGAAAGACCTTTTTTCAGTGAAATGCAGCTTAGTGCAAAAACAGGCTGCTCTCGCTCTGAAACGCTCATTTTTCACATAAGCCACTTTTCAGCGCTAAAACAGCCTCCAATCGCTCTGAAACGCTCATTTTTGACATAAGCCACTTTTCAGCCTTTAGGCGACTGTACAGTGCTAAAACAGCCTCCTATCGCTCTGAAACGCTCATTTTTGACATAACCCACTTTTCAGCCTTAATGAATTAAATTCCAGGAAAAAACTCCTTTGCCATGAAGAAGATCCAAATTCAACAAGTTCAGGCTAGTAAACCTGTTTGAAAGACCTTTTTTCAGTGAAATGCAGCTTAGTGCAAAAACAGGCTGCTCTCGCTCTGAAACGCTCATTTTTCACATAAGCCACTTTTCAGCGCTAAAACAGCCTCCAATCGCTCTGAAACGCTCATTTTTGACATAAGCCACTTTTCAGCCTTTAGGCGACTGTACAGTGCTAAAACAGCCTCCAATCGCTCTGAAACGCTCATTTTTGACATAAGCCACTTTTCACCTTTAATGAATGAAATTCCAGGTAAAAACTCCTTTGCCATGAAGAAGATCCAAATTCAACCAGTTCAGGCTAGTAAACCTGTTTGAAAGACCTTTTTTCAGTGAAATGCAGCTTAGTGCAAAAACAGGCTGCTCTCGCTCTGAAACGCTCATTTTTCACATAAGCCACTTTTCAGCGCTAAAACAGCCTCCAATCGCTCTGAAACGCTCATTTTTGACATAAGCCACTTTTCACCTTTAATGAATGAAATTCCAGGTAAAAACTCCTTTGCCATGAAGAAGATCCAAATTCATGCAGTTCAGGCTAGTAAACCTGGTTGAAAGACCTTTTTTCAGTGAAATGCAGCTTAGTGCAAAAACAGGCTGCTCTCGCTCTGAAACGCTCATTTTTCACATAAGACACTTTTCAGCCTTAGGCGACTGTACAGTGCTAAAACAGCCTCCTATCGCTCTGAAACGCTCATTTTTGACATAACCCACTTTTCAGCCTTAATGAATTAAATTCCAGGTAAAAACTCATTTGCCATGAAGAAGATCCAAATTCAACCAGTTCAGGCTAGTAAACCTGTTTGAAAGACCTTTTTTCAGTGAAATGCAGCTTAGTGCAAAAACAGGCTGCTCTCGCTCTGAAACGCTCATTTTTCACAAAAGCCACTTTTCAGCGCTAAAACAGCCTCCAATCGCTCTGAAACGCTCATTTTTCACATAAGCCACTTTTCAGCCTTAGGCGACTGTACAGTGCTAAAACAGCCTCCAATCGCTCTGAAACGCTCATTTTTGACATAAGCCACTTTTCACCTTTAATGAATGAAATTCCAGGTAAAAACTCCTTTGCCATGAAGAAGATCCAAATTCATGCAGTTCAGGCTAGTAAACCTGTTTGAAAGACCTTTTTTCAGTGAAATGCAGCTTAGTGCAAAAACAGGCTGCTCTCGCTCTGAAACGCTCATTTTTCACATAAGCCACTTTTCAGCCTTAGGCGACTGTACAGTGCTAAAACAGCCTCCTATCGCTCTGAAACGCTCATTTTTGACATAACCCACTTTTCAGCCTTAATGAATGAAATTCCAGGTAAAAACTCATTTGCCATGAAGAAGATCCAAATTCAACCAGTTCAGGCTAGTAAACCTGTTTGAAAGACCTTTTTTCAGTGAAATGCAGCTTAGTGCAAAAACAGGCTGCTCTCGCTCTGAAACGCTCATTTTTCACATAAGCCACTTTTCAGCCTTAGGCGACTGTACAGTGCTAAAACAGCCTCCTATCGCTCTGAAACGCTCATTTTTGACATAACCCACTTTTCAGCCTTAATGAATGAAATTCCAGGTAAAAACTCATTTGCCATGAAGAAGATCCAAATTCAACCAGTTCAGGCTAGTAAACCTGTTTGAAAGACCTTTTTTCAGTGAAATGCAGCTTAGTGCAAAAACAGGCTGCTCTCGCTCTGAAACGCTCATTTTTCACATAAGCCACTTTTCAGCGCTAAAACAGCCTCCAATCGCTCTGAAACGCTCATTTTTGACATAAGCCACTTTTCAGCCTTTAGGCGACTGTACAGTGCTAAAACAGCCTCCTATCGCTCTGAAACGCTCATTTTTGACATAACCCACTTTTCAGCCTTAATGAATTAAATTCCAGGAAAAAACTCCTTTGCCATGAAGAAGATCCAAATTCAACAAGTTCAGGCTAGTAAACCTGTTTGAAAGACCTTTTTTCAGTGAAATGCAGCTTAGTGCAAAAACAGGCTGCTCTCGCTCTGAAACGCTCATTTTTCACATAAGCCACTTTTCAGCGCTAAAACAGCCTCCAATCGCTCTGAAACGCTCATTTTTGACATAAGCCACTTTTCAGCCTTTAGGCGACTGTACAGTGCTAAAACAGCCTCCAATCGCTCTGAAACGCTCATTTTTGACATAAGCCACTTTTCACCTTTAATGAATGAAATTCCAGGTAAAAACTCCTTTGCCATGAAGAAGATCCAAATTCATGCAGTTCAGGCTAGTAAACCTGGTTGAAAGACCTTTTTTCAGTGAAATGCAGCTTAGTGCAAAAACAGGCTGCTCTCGCTCTGAAACGCTCATTTTTCACATAAGACACTTTTCAGCCTTAGGCGACTGTACAGTGCTAAAACAGCCTCCTATCGCTCTGAAACGCTCATTTTTGACATAACCCACTTTTCAGCCTTAATGAATTAAATTCCAGGTAAAAACTCATTTGCCATGAAGAAGATCCAAATTCAACCAGTTCAGGCTAGTAAACCTGTTTGAAAGACCTTTTTTCAGTGAAATGCAGCTTAGTGCAAAAACAGGCTGCTCTCGCTCTGAAACGCTCATTTTTCACATAAGCCACTTTTCAGCGCTAAAACAGCCTCCAATCGCTCTGAAACGCTCATTTTTGACATAAGCCACTTTTCAGCCTTAGGCGACTGTACAGTGCTAAAACAGCCTCCAATCGCTCTGAAACGCTCATTTTTGACATAAGCCACTTTTCACCTTTAATGAATGAAATTCCAGGTAAAAACTCCTTTGCCATGAAGAAGATCCAAATTCATGCAGTTCAGGCTAGTAAACCTGGTTGAAAGACCTTTTTTCAGTGAAATGCAGCTTAGTGCAAAAACAGGCTGCTCTCACTCTGAAACGCTCATTTTTCACATAAGACACTTTTCAGCCTTAGGCGACTGTACAGTGCTAAAACAGCCTCCTATCGCTCTGAAACGCTCATTTTTGACATAACCCACTTTTCAGCCTTAATGAATTAAATTCCAGGTAAAAACTCCTTTGCCATGAAGAAGATCCAAATTCAACAAGTTCAGGCTAGTAAACCTGTTTGAAAGACCTTTTTTCAGTGAAATGCAGCTTAGTGCAAAAACAGGCTGCTCTCGCTCTGAAACGCTCATTTTTCACATAAGCCACTTTTCAGCCTTAGGCGACTGTACAGTGCTAAAACAGCCTCCTATCGCTCTGAAACGCTCATTTTTGACATAACCCACTTTTCAGCCTTAATGAATTAAATTCCAGGTAAAAACTCCTTTGCCATGAAGAAGATCCAAATTCAACCAGTTCAGGCTAGTAAACCTGTTTGAAAGACCTTTTTTCAGTGAAATGCAGCTTAGTGCAAAAACAGGCTGCTCTCGCTCTGAAACGCTCATTTTTCACATAAGCCACTTTTCAGCGCTAAAACAGCCTCCAATCGCTCTGAAACGCTCATTTTTGACATAAGCCACTTTTCAGCCTTTAGGCGACTGTACAGTGCTAAAACAGCCTCCAATCGCTCTGAAACGCTCATTTTTGACATAAGCCACTTTTCACCTTTAATGAATGAAATTCCAGGTAAAAACTCCTTTGCCATGAAGAAGATCCAAATTCAACCAGTTCAGGCTAGTAAACCTGTTTGAAAGACCTTTTTTCAGTGAAATGCAGCTTAGTGCAAAAACAGGCTGCTCTCGCTCTGAAACGCTCATTTTTCACATAAGCCACTTTTCAGCGCTAAAACAGCCTCCAATCGCTCTGAAACGCTCATTTTTGACATAAGCCACTTTTCACCTTTAATGAATGAAATTCCAGGTAAAAACTCCTTTGCCATGAAGAAGATCCAAATTCATGCAGTTCAGGCTAGTAAACCTGGTTGAAAGACCTTTTTTCAGTGAAATGCAGCTTAGTGCAAAAACAGGCTGCTCTCGCTCTGAAACGCTCATTTTTCACATAAGACACTTTTCAGCCTTAGGCGACTGTACAGTGCTAAAACAGCCTCCTATCGCTCTGAAACGCTCATTTTTGACATAACCCACTTTTCAGCCTTAATGAATTAAATTCCAGGTAAAAACTCATTTGCCATGAAGAAGATCCAAATTCAACCAGTTCAGGCTAGTAAACCTGTTTGAAAGACCTTTTTTCAGTGAAATGCAGCTTAGTGCAAAAACAGGCTGCTCTCGCTCTGAAACGCTCATTTTTCACAAAAGCCACTTTTCAGCGCTAAAACAGCCTCCAATCGCTCTGAAACGCTCATTTTTCACATAAGCCACTTTTCAGCCTTAGGCGACTGTACAGTGCTAAAACAGCCTCCAATCGCTCTGAAACGCTCATTTTTGACATAAGCCACTTTTCACCTTTAATGAATGAAATTCCAGGTAAAAACTCCTTTGCCATGAAGAAGATCCAAATTCAACCAGTTCAGGCTAGTAAACCTGTTTGAAAGACCTTTTTTCAGTGAAATGCAGCTTAGTGCAAAAACAGGCTGCTCTCGCTCTGAAACGCTCATTTTTCACATAAGCCACTTTTCAGCCTTAGGCGACTGTACAGTGCTAAAACAGCCTCCTATCGCTCTGAAACGCTCATTTTTGACATAACCCACTTTTCAGCCTTAATGAATTAAATTCCAGGTAAAAACTCCTTTGCCATGAAGAAGATCCAAATTCATGCAGTTCAGGCTAGTAAACCTGGTTGAAAGACCTTTTTTCAGTGAAATGCAGCTTAGTGCAAAAACAGGCTGCTCTCGCTCTGAAACGCTCATTTTTCACATAAGCCACTTTTCAGCGCTAAAACAGCCTCCAATCGCTCTGAAACGCTCATTTTTGACATAAGCCACTTTTCAGCCTTTAGGCGACTGTACAGTGCTAAAACAGCCTCCAATCGCTCTGAAACGCTCATTTTTGACATAAGCCACTTTTCACCTTTAATGAATGAAATTCCAGGTAAAAACTCCTTTGCCATGAAGAAGATCCAAATTCAACCAGTTCAGGCTAGTAAACCTGTTTGAAAGACCTTTTTTCAGTGAAATGCAGCTTAGTGCAAAAACAGGCTGCTCTCGCTCTGAAACGCTCATTTTTCACATAAGCCACTTTTCAGCCTTAGGCGACTGTGCAGTGCTAAAACAGCTTCCTATCGCTCTGAAACGCTCATTTTTGACATAAGCCACTTTTCACCCTTAATGAATGAAATTCCAGGTAAAAACTCCTTTGCCATGAAGAAGATCCAAATTCAACCAGTTCAGGCTAGTAAACCTGTTTGAAAGACCTTTTTTCAGTGAAATGCAGCTTAGTGCAAAAACAGGCTGCTCTCGCTCTGAAACGCTCATTTTTCACAAAAGCCACTTTTCAGCGCTAAAACAGCCTCCAATCGCTCTGAAACGCTCATTTTTCACATAAGCCACTTTTCAGCCTTAGGCGACTGTACAGTGCTAAAACAGCCTCCAATCGCTCTGAAACGCTCATTTTTGACATAAGCCACTTTTCACCTTTAATGAATGAAATTCCAGGTAAAAACTCCTTTGCCATGAAGAAGATCCAAATTCAACCAGTTCAGGCTAGTAAACCTGTTTGAAAGACCTTTTTTCAGTGAAATGCAGCTTAGTGCAAAAACAGGCTGCTCTCGCTCTGAAACGCTCATTTTTCACATAAGCCACTTTTCAGCGCTAAAACAGCCTCCAATCGCTCTGAAACGCTCATTTTTGACATAAGCCACTTTTCAGCCTTAGGCGACTGTACAGTGCTAAAACAGCCTCCAATCGCTCTGAAACGCTCATTTTTGACATAAGCCACTTTTCACCTTTAATGAATGAAATTCCAGGTAAAAACTCCTTTGCCATGAAGAAGATCCAAATTCACGCAGTTCAGGCTAGTAAACCTGGTTGAAAGACCTTTTTTCAGTGAAATGCAGCTTAGTGCAAAAACAGGCTGCTCTCACTCTGAAACGCTCATTTTTCACATAAGACACTTTTCAGCCTTAGGCGACTGTACAGTGCTAAAACAGCCTCCTATCGCTCTGAAACGCTCATTTTTGACATAACCCACTTTTCAGCCTTAATGAATTAAATTCCAGGTAAAAACTCCTTTGCCATGAAGAAGATCCAAATTCAACAAGTTCAGGCTAGTAAACCTGTTTGAAAGACCTTTTTTCAGTGAAATGCAGCTTAGTGCAAAAACAGGCTGCTCTCGCTCTGAAACGCTCATTTTTCACATAAGCCACTTTTCAGCGCTAAAACAGCCTCCAATCGCTCTGAAACGCTCATTTTTGACATAAGCCACTTTTCACCTTTAATGAATGAAATTCCAGGTAAAAACTCCTTTGCCATGAAGAAGATCCAAATTCATGCAGTTCAGGCTAGTAAACCTGGTTGAAAGACCTTTTTTCAGTGAAATGCAGCTTAGTGCAAAAACAGGCTGCTCTCACTCTGAAACGCTCATTTTTCACATAAGACACTTTTCAGCCTTAGGCGACTGTACAGTGCTAAAACAGCCTCCTATCGCTCTGAAACGCTCATTTTTGACATAACCCACTTTTCAGCCTTAATGAATTAAATTCCAGGTAAAAACTCATTTGCCATGAAGAAGATCCAAATTCAACCAGTTCAGGCTAGTAAACCTGTTTGAAAGACCTTTTTTCAGTGAAATGCAGCTTAGTGCAAAAACAGGCTGCTCTCGCTCTGAAACGCTCATTTTTCACATAAGCCACTTTTCAGCCTTAGGCGACTGTACAGTGCTAAAACAGCCTCCTATCGCTCTGAAACGCTCATTTTTGACATAACCCACTTTTCAGCCTTAATGAATTAAATTCCAGGTAAAAACTCATTTGCCATGAAGAAGATCCAAATTCAACCAGTTCAGGCTAGTAAACCTGTTTGAAAGACCTTTTTTCAGTGAAATGCAGCTTAGTGCAAAAACAGGCTGCTCTCGCTCTGAAACGCTCATTTTTCACATAAGCCACTTTTCAGCGCTAAAACAGCCTCCAATCGCTCTGAAACGCTCATTTTTGACATAAGCCACTTTTCACCTTTAATGAATGAAATTCCAGGTAAAAACTCCTTTGCCATGAAGAAGATCCAAATTCATGCAGTTCAGGCTAGTAAACCTGGTTGAAAGACCTTTTTTCAGTGAAATGCAGCTTAGTGCAAAAACAGGCTGCTCTCGCTCTGAAACGCTCATTTTTCACATAAGACACTTTTCAGCCTTAGGCGACTGTACAGTGCTAAAACAGCCTCCTATCGCTCTGAAACGCTCATTTTTGACATAACCCACTTTTCAGCCTTAATGAATTAAATTCCAGGTAAAAACTCATTTGCCATGAAGAAGATCCAAATTCAACCAGTTCAGGCTAGTAAACCTGTTTGAAAGACCTTTTTTCAGTGAAATGCAGCTTAGTGCAAAAACAGGCTGCTCTCGCTCTGAAACGCTCATTTTTCACAAAAGCCACTTTTCAGCGCTAAAACAGCCTCCAATCGCTCTGAAACGCTCATTTTTCACATAAGCCACTTTTCAGCCTTAGGCGACTGTACAGTGCTAAAACAGCCTCCAATCGCTCTGAAACGCTCATTTTTGACATAAGCCACTTTTCACCTTTAATGAATGAAATTCCAGGTAAAAACTCCTTTGCCATGAAGAAGATCCAAATTCATGCAGTTCAGGCTAGTAAACCTGTTTGAAAGACCTTTTTTCAGTGAAATGCAGCTTAGTGCAAAAACAGGCTGCTCTCGCTCTGAAACGCTCATTTTTCACATAAGCCACTTTTCAGCGCTAAAACAGCCTCCAATCGCTCTGAAACGCTCATTTTTGACATAAGCCACTTTTCAGCCTTAGGCGACTGTACAGTGCTAAAACAGCCTCCAATCGCTCTGAAACGCTCATTTTTGACATAAGCCACTTTTCACCTTTAATGAATGAAATTCCAGGTAAAAACTCCTTTGCCATGAAGAAGATCCAAATTCATGCAGTTCAGGCTAGTAAACCTGGTTGAAAGACCTTTTTTCAGTGAAATGCAGCTTAGTGCAAAAACAGGCTGCTCTCACTCTGAAACGCTCATTTTTCACATAAGACACTTTTCAGCCTTAGGCGACTGTACAGTGCTAAAACAGCCTCCTATCGCTCTGAAACGCTCATTTTTGACATAACCCACTTTTCAGCCTTAATGAATTAAATTCCAGGTAAAAACTCCTTTGCCATGAAGAAGATCCAAATTCAACAAGTTCAGGCTAGTAAACCTGTTTGAAAGACCTTTTTTCAGTGAAATGCAGCTTAGTGCAAAAACAGGCTGCTCTCGCTCTGAAACGCTCATTTTTCACATAAGCCACTTTTCAGCCTTAGGCGACTGTACAGTGCTAAAACAGCCTCCTATCGCTCTGAAACGCTCATTTTTGACATAACCCACTTTTCAGCCTTAATGAATTAAATTCCAGGTAAAAACTCATTTGCCATGAAGAAGATCCAAATTCAACCAGTTCAGGCTAGTAAACCTGTTTGAAAGACCTTTTTTCAGTGAAATGCAGCTTAGTGCAAAAACAGGCTGCTCTCGCTCTGAAACGCTCATTTTTCACATAAGCCACTTTTCAGCGCTAAAACAGCCTCCAATCGCTCTGAAACGCTCATTTTTGACATAAGCCACTTTTCACCTTTAATGAAGGAAATTCCAGGTAAAAACTCCTTTGCCATGAAGAAGATCCAAATTCATCCAGTTCAGGCTAGTAAACCTGGTTGAAAGACCTTTTTTCAGTGAAATGCAGCTTAGTGCAAAAACAGGCTGCTCTCGCTCTGAAACGCTCATTTTTCACATAAGCCACTTTTCAGCGCTAAAACAGCCTCCAATCGCTCTGAAACGCTCATTTTTGACATAAGCCACTTTTCACCTTTAATGAATGAAATTCCAGGTAAAAACTCCTTTGCCATGAAGAAGATCCAAATTCAACCAGTTCAGGCTAGTAAACCTGTTTGAAAGACCTTTTTTCAGTGAAATGCAGCTTAGTGCAAAAACAGGCTGCTCTCGCTCTGAAACGCTCATTTTTCACATAAGCCACTTTTCAGCGCTAAAACAGCCTCCAATCGCTCTGAAACGCTCATTTTTCACAAAAGCCACTTTTCAGCGCTAAAACAGCCTCCAATCGCTCTGAAACGCTCATTTTTCACATAAGCCACTTTTCAGCCTTAGGCGACTGTACAGTGCTAAAACAGCCTCCTATCGCTCTGAAACGCTCATTTTTGACATAACCCACTTTTCAGCCTTAATGAATTAAATTCCAGGTAAAAACTCATTTGCCATGAAGAAGATCCAAATTCAACCAGTTCAGGCTAGTAAACCTGTTTGAAAGACCTTTTTTCAGTGAAATGCAGCTTAGTGCAAAAACAGGCTGCTCTCGCTCTGAAACGCTCATTTTTCACATAAGCCACTTTTCAGCGCTAAAACAGCCTCCAATCGCTCTGAAACGCTCATTTTTGACATAAGCCACTTTTCACCTTTAATGAATGAAATTCCAGGTAAAAACTCCTTTGCCATGAAGAAGATCCAAATTCAACCAGTTCAGGCTAGTAAACCTGTTTGAAAGACCTTTTTTCAGTGAAATGCAGCTTAGTGCAAAAACAGGCTGCTCTCGCTCTGAAACGCTCATTTTTCACATAAGCCACTTTTCAGCGCTAAAACAGCCTCCAATCGCTCTGAAACGCTCATTTTTGACATAAGCCACTTTTCAGCCTTTAGGCGACTGTACAGTGCTAAAACAGCCTCCAATCGCTCTGAAACGCTCATTTTTGACATAAGCCACTTTTCACCTTTAATGAATGAAATTCCAGGTAAAAACTCCTTTGCCATGAAGAAGATCCAAATTCATGCAGTTCAGGCTAGTAAACCTGGTTGAAAGACCTTTTTTCAGTGAAATGCAGCTTAGTGCAAAAACAGGCTGCTCTCGCTCTGAAACGCTCATTTTTCACATAAGACACTTTTCAGCCTTAGGCGACTGTACAGTGCTAAAACAGCCTCCTATCGCTCTGAAACGCTCATTTTTGACATAACCCACTTTTCAGCCTTAATGAATTAAATTCCAGGTAAAAACTCCTTTGCCATGAAGAAGATCCAAATTCATGCAGTTCAGGCTAGTAAACCTGGTTGAAAGACCTTTTTTCAGTGAAATGCAGCTTAGTGCAAAAACAGGCTGCTCTCGCTCTGAAACGCTCATTTTTCACATAAGCCACTTTTCAGCGCTAAAACAGCCTCCAATCGCTCTGAAACGCTCATTTTTGACATAAGCCACTTTTCAGCCTTTAGGCGACTGTACAGTGCTAAAACAGCCTCCAATCGCTCTGAAACGCTCATTTTTGACATAAGCCACTTTTCACCTTTAATGAATGAAATTCCAGGTAAAAACTCCTTTGCCATGAAGAAGATCCAAATTCAACCAGTTCAGGCTAGTAAACCTGTTTGAAAGACCTTTTTTCAGTGAAATGCAGCTTAGTGCAAAAACAGGCTGCTCTCGCTCTGAAACGCTCATTTTTCACATAAGCCACTTTTCAGCGCTAAAACAGCCTCCAATCGCTCTGAAACGCTCATTTTTGACATAAGCCACTTTTCACCTTTAATGAATGAAATTCCAGGTAAAAACTCCTTTGCCATGAAGAAGATCCAAATTCATGCAGTTCAGGCTAGTAAACCTGGTTGAAAGACCTTTTTTCAGTGAAATGCAGCTTAGTGCAAAAACAGGCTGCTCTCGCTCTGAAACGCTCATTTTTCACATAAGACACTTTTCAGCCTTAGGCGACTGTACAGTGCTAAAACAGCCTCCTATCGCTCTGAAACGCTCATTTTTGACATAACCCACTTTTCAGCCTTAATGAATGAAATTCCAGGTAAAAACTCATTTGCCATGAAGAAGATCCAAATTCAACCAGTTCAGGCTAGTAAACCTGTTTGAAAGACCTTTTTTCAGTGAAATGCAGCTTAGTGCAAAAACAGGCTGCTCTCGCTCTGAAACGCTCATTTTTCACAAAAGCCACTTTTCAGCGCTAAAACAGCCTCCAATCGCTCTGAAACGCTCATTTTTCACATAAGCCACTTTTCAGCCTTAGGCGACTGTACAGTGCTAAAACAGCCTCCAATCGCTCTGAAACGCTCATTTTTGACATAACCCACTTTTCAGCCTTAATGAATTAAATTCCAGGTAAAAACTCATTTGCCATGAAGAAGATCCAAATTCAACCAGTTCAGGCTAGTAAACCTGTTTGAAAGACCTTTTTTCAGTGAAATGCAGCTTAGTGCAAAAACAGGCTGCTCTCGCTCTGAAACGCTCATTTTTCACAAAAGCCACTTTTCAGCGCTAAAACAGCCTCCAATCGCTCTGAAACGCTCATTTTTCACATAAGCCACTTTTCAGCCTTAGGCGACTGTACAGTGCTAAAACAGCCTCCAATCGCTCTGAAACGCTCATTTTTGACATAAGCCACTTTTCACCTTTAATGAATGAAATTCCAGGTAAAAACTCCTTTGCCATGAAGAAGATCCAAATTCAACCAGTTCAGGCTAGTAAACCTGTTTGAAAGACCTTTTTTCAGTGAAATGCAGCTTAGTGCAAAAACAGGCTGCTCTCGCTCTGAAACGCTCATTTTTCACATAAGCCACTTTTCAGCGCTAAAACAGCCTCCAATCGCTCTGAAACGCTCATTTTTGACATAAGCCACTTTTCAGCCTTAGGCGACTGTACAGTGCTAAAACAGCCTCCAATCGCTCTGAAACGCTCATTTTTGACATAAGCCACTTTTCACCTTTAATGAATGAAATTCCAGGTAAAAACTCCTTTGCCATGAAGAAGATCCAAATTCATGCAGTTCAGGCTAGTAAACCTGTTTGAAAGACCTTTTTTCAGTGAAATGCAGCTTAGTGCAAAAACAGGCTGCTCTCGCTCTGAAACGCTCATTTTTCACATAAGCCACTTTTCAGCCTTAGGCGACTGTACAGTGCTAAAACAGCCTCCTATCGCTCTGAAACGCTCATTTTTGACATAACCCACTTTTCAGCCTTAATGAATTAAATTCCAGGTAAAAACTCATTTGCCATGAAGAAGATCCAAATTCAACCAGTTCAGGCTAGTAAACCTGTTTGAAAGACCTTTTTTCAGTGAAATGCAGCTTAGTGCAAAAACAGGCTGCTCTCGCTCTGAAACGCTCATTTTTCACATAAGACACTTTTCAGCGCTAAAACAGCCTCCAATCGCTCTGAAACGCTCATTTTTGACATAAGCCACTTTTCAGCCTTAGGCGACTGTACAGTGCTAAAACAGCCTCCAATCGCTCTGAAACGCTCATTTTTGACATAACCCACTTTTCAGCCTTAATGAATTAAATTCCAGGTAAAAACTCCTTTGCCATGAAGAAGATCCAAATTCATGCAGTTCAGGCTAGTAAACCTGGTTGAAAGACCTTTTTTCAGTGAAATGCAGCTTAGTGCAAAAACAGGCTGCTCTCGCTCTGAAACGCTCATTTTTCACATAAGACACTTTTCAGCCTTAGGCGACTGTACAGTGCTAAAACAGCCTCCTATCGCTCTGAAACGCTCATTTTTGACATAACCCACTTTTCAGCCTTAATGAATTAAATTCCAGGTAAAAACTCCTTTGCCATGAAGAAGATCCAAATTCAACAAGTTCAGGCTAGTAAACCTGTTTGAAAGACCTTTTTTCAGTGAAATGCAGCTTAGTGCAAAAACAGGCTGCTCTCGCTCTGAAACGCTCATTTTTCACATAAGCCACTTTTCAGCGCTAAAACAGCCTCCAATCGCTCTGAAACGCTCATTTTTGACATAAGCCACTTTTCACCTTTAATGAATGAAATTCCAGGTAAAAACTCCTTTGCCATGAAGAAGATCCAAATTCAACCAGTTCAGGCTAGTAAACCTGTTTGAAAGACCTTTTTTCAGTGAAATGCAGCTTAGTGCAAAAACAGGCTGCTCTCGCTCTGAAACGCTCATTTTTCACATAAGCCACTTTTCAGCGCTAAAACAGCCTCCAATCGCTCTGAAACGCTCATTTTTGACATAAGCCACTTTTCACCTTTAATGAATGAAATTCCAGGTAAAAACTCCTTTGCCATGAAGAAGATCCAAATTCATGCAGTTCAGGCTAGTAAACCTGGTTGAAAGACCTTTTTTCAGTGAAATGCAGCTTAGTGCAAAAACAGGCTGCTCTCGCTCTGAAACGCTCATTTTTCACATAAGACACTTTTCAGCCTTAGGCGACTGTACAGTGCTAAAACAGCCTCCTATCGCTCTGAAACGCTCATTTTTGACATAACCCACTTTTCAGCCTTAATGAATTAAATTCCAGGTAAAAACTCCTTTGCCATGAAGAAGATCCAAATTCAACCAGTTCAGGCTAGTAAACCTGTTTGAAAGACCTTTTTTCAGTGAAATGCAGCTTAGTGCAAAAACAGGCTGCTCTCGCTCTGAAACGCTCATTTTTCACAAAAGCCACTTTTCAGCGCTAAAACAGCCTCCAATCGCTCTGAAACGCTCATTTTTCACATAAGACACTTTTCAGCCTTAGGCGACTGTACAGTGCTAAAACAGCCTCCAATCGCTCTGAAACGCTCATTTTTGACATAAGCCACTTTTCACCCTTAATGAATGAAATTCCAGGTAAAAACTCCTTTGCCATGAAGAAGATCCAAATTCAACCAGTTCAGGCTAGTAAACCTGTTTGAAAGACCTTTTTTCAGTGAAATGCAGCTTAGTGCAAAAACAGGCTGCTCTCGCTCTGAAACGCTCATTTTTCACAAAAGCCACTTTTCAGCGCTAAAACAGCCTCCAATCGCTCTGAAACGCTCATTTTTCACATAAGACACTTTTCAGCCTTAGGCGACTGTACAGTGCTAAAACAGCCTCCAATCGCTCTGAAACGCTCATTTTTGACATAAGCCACTTTTCACCTTTAATGAATGAAATTCCAGGTAAAAACTCCTTTGCCATGAAGAAGATCCAAATTCAACCAGTTCAGGCTAGTAAACCTGTTTGAAAGACCTTTTTTCAGTGAAATGCAGCTTAGTGCAAAAACAGGCTGCTCTCGCTCTGAAACGCTCATTTTTCACATAAGCCACTTTTCAGCGCTAAAACAGCCTCCAATCGCTCTGAAACGCTCATTTTTGACATAAGCCACTTTTCAGCCTTAGGCGACTGTACAGTGCTAAAACAGCCTCCAATCGCTCTGAAACGCTCATTTTTGACATAAGCCACTTTTCACCTTTAATGAATGAAATTCCAGGTAAAAACTCCTTTGCCATGAAGAAGATCCAAATTCATGCAGTTCAGGCTAGTAAACCTGGTTGAAAGACCTTTTTTCAGTGAAATGCAGCTTAGTGCAAAAACAGGCTGCTCTCACTCTGAAACGCTCATTTTTCACATAAGACACTTTTCAGCCTTAGGCGACTGTACAGTGCTAAAACAGCCTCCTATCGCTCTGAAACGCTCATTTTTGACATAACCCACTTTTCAGCCTTAATGAATTAAATTCCAGGTAAAAACTCCTTTGCCATGAAGAAGATCCAAATTCAACAAGTTCAGGCTAGTAAACCTGTTTGAAAGACCTTTTTTCAGTGAAATGCAGCTTAGTGCAAAAACAGGCTGCTCTCGCTCTGAAACGCTCATTTTTCACATAAGCCACTTTTCAGCGCTAAAACAGCCTCCAATCGCTCTGAAACGCTCATTTTTGACATAAGCCACTTTTCACCTTTAATGAATGAAATTCCAGGTAAAAACTCCTTTGCCATGAAGAAGATCCAAATTCATGCAGTTCAGGCTAGTAAACCTGGTTGAAAGACCTTTTTTCAGTGAAATGCAGCTTAGTGCAAAAACAGGCTGCTCTCGCTCTGAAACGCTCATTTTTCACATAAGACACTTTTCAGCCTTAGGCGACTGTACAGTGCTAAAACAGCCTCCTATCGCTCTGAAACGCTCATTTTTGACATAACCCACTTTTCAGCCTTAATGAATTAAATTCCAGGTAAAAACTCATTTGCCATGAAGAAGATCCAAATTCAACCAGTTCAGGCTAGTAAACCTGTTTGAAAGACCTTTTTTCAGTGAAATGCAGCTTAGTGCAAAAACAGGCTGCTCTCGCTCTGAAACGCTCATTTTTCACATAAGCCACTTTTCAGCGCTAAAACAGCCTCCAATCGCTCTGAAACGCTCATTTTTGACATAAGCCACTTTTCACCTTTAATGAATGAAATTCCAGGTAAAAACTCCTTTGCCATGAAGAAGATCCAAATTCAACCAGTTCAGGCTAGTAAACCTGTTTGAAAGACCTTTTTTCAGTGAAATGCAGCTTAGTGCAAAAACAGGCTGCTCTCGCTCTGAAACGCTCATTTTTCACATAAGCCACTTTTCAGCGCTAAAACAGCCTCCAATCGCTCTGAAACGCTCATTTTTCACAAAAGCCACTTTTCAGCGCTAAAACAGCCTCCAATCGCTCTGAAACGCTCATTTTTCACATAAGCCACTTTTCAGCCTTTAGGCGACTGTACAGTGCTAAAACAGCCTCCAATCGCTCTGAAACGCTCATTTTTGACATAAGCCACTTTTCACCTTTAATGAATGAAATTCCAGGTAAAAACTCCTTTGCCATGAAGAAGATCCAAATTCAACCAGTTCAGGCTAGTAAACCTGTTTGAAAGACCTTTTTTCAGTGAAATGCAGCTTAGTGCAAAAACAGGCTGCTCTCGCTCTGAAACGCTCATTTTTCACATAAGCCACTTTTCAGCGCTAAAACAGCCTCCAATCGCTCTGAAACGCTCATTTTTGACATAAGCCACTTTTCACCTTTAATGAATGAAATTCCAGGTAAAAACTCCTTTGCCATGAAGAAGATCCAAATTCATGCAGTTCAGGCTAGTAAACCTGGTTGAAAGACCTTTTTTCAGTGAAATGCAGCTTAGTGCAAAAACAGGCTGCTCTCACTCTGAAACGCTCATTTTTCACATAAGACACTTTTCAGCCTTAGGCGACTGTACAGTGCTAAAACAGCCTCCTATCGCTCTGAAACGCTCATTTTTGACATAACCCACTTTTCAGCCTTAATGAATTAAATTCCAGGTAAAAACTCCTTTGCCATGAAGAAGATCCAAATTCAACAAGTTCAGGCTAGTAAACCTGTTTGAAAGACCTTTTTTCAGTGAAATGCAGCTTAGTGCAAAAACAGGCTGCTCTCGCTCTGAAACGCTCATTTTTCACATAAGCCACTTTTCAGCCTTAGGCGACTGTACAGTGCTAAAACAGCCTCCTATCGCTCTGAAACGCTCATTTTTGACATAAGCCACTTTTCACCTTTAATGAATGAAATTCCAGGTAAAAACTCCTTTGCCATGAAGAAGATCCAAATTCAACCAGTTCAGGCTAGTAAACCTGTTTGAAAGACCTTTTTTCAGTGAAATGCAGCTTAGTGCAAAAACAGGCTGCTCTCGCTCTGAAACGCTCATTTTTCACATAAGCCACTTTTCAGCGCTAAAACAGCCTCCAATCGCTCTGAAACGCTCATTTTTGACATAAGCCACTTTTCACCTTTAATGAATGAAATTCCAGGTAAAAACTCCTTTGCCATGAAGAAGATCCAAATTCATGCAGTTCAGGCTAGTAAACCTGGTTGAAAGACCTTTTTTCAGTGAAATGCAGCTTAGTGCAAAAACAGGCTGCTCTCGCTCTGAAACGCTCATTTTTCACATAAGACACTTTTCAGCCTTAGGCGACTGTACAGTGCTAAAACAGCCTCCTATCGCTCTGAAACGCTCATTTTTGACATAACCCACTTTTCAGCCTTAATGAATTAAATTCCAGGTAAAAACTCATTTGCCATGAAGAAGATCCAAATTCAACCAGTTCAGGCTAGTAAACCTGTTTGAAAGACCTTTTTTCAGTGAAATGCAGCTTAGTGCAAAAACAGGCTGCTCTCGCTCTGAAACGCTCATTTTTCACAAAAGCCACTTTTCAGCGCTAAAACAGCCTCCAATCGCTCTGAAACGCTCATTTTTCACATAAGCCACTTTTCAGCCTTAGGCGACTGTACAGTGCTAAAACAGCCTCCAATCGCTCTGAAACGCTCATTTTTGACATAAGCCACTTTTCACCTTTAATGAATGAAATTCCAGGTAAAAACTCCTTTGCCATGAAGAAGATCCAAATTCAACCAGTTCAGGCTAGTAAACCTGTTTGAAAGACCTTTTTTCAGTGAAATGCAGCTTAGTGCAAAAACAGGCTGCTCTCGCTCTGAAACGCTCATTTTTCACATAAGCCACTTTTCAGCGCTAAAACAGCCTCCAATCGCTCTGAAACGCTCATTTTTGACATAAGCCACTTTTCAGCCTTAGGCGACTGTACAGTGCTAAAACAGCCTCCAATCGCTCTGAAACGCTCATTTTTGACATAAGCCACTTTTCACCTTTAATGAATGAAATTCCAGGTAAAAACTCCTTTGCCATGAAGAAGATCCAAATTCATGCAGTTCAGGCTAGTAAACCTGGTTGAAAGACCTTTTTTCAGTGAAATGCAGCTTAGTGCAAAAACAGGCTGCTCTCACTCTGAAACGCTCATTTTTCACATAAGACACTTTTCAGCCTTAGGCGACTGTACAGTGCTAAAACAGCCTCCTATCGCTCTGAAACGCTCATTTTTGACATAACCCACTTTTCAGCCTTAATGAATTAAATTCCAGGTAAAAACTCCTTTGCCATGAAGAAGATCCAAATTCAACAAGTTCAGGCTAGTAAACCTGTTTGAAAGACCTTTTTTCAGTGAAATGCAGCTTAGTGCAAAAACAGGCTGCTCTCGCTCTGAAACGCTCATTTTTCACATAAGCCACTTTTCAGCCTTAGGCGACTGTACAGTGCTAAAACAGCCTCCTATCGCTCTGAAACGCTCATTTTTGACATAACCCACTTTTCAGCCTTAATGAATTAAATTCCAGGTAAAAACTCATTTGCCATGAAGAAGATCCAAATTCAACCAGTTCAGGCTAGTAAACCTGTTTGAAAGACCTTTTTTCAGTGAAATGCAGCTTAGTGCAAAAACAGGCTGCTCTCGCTCTGAAACGCTCATTTTTCACATAAGCCACTTTTCAGCGCTAAAACAGCCTCCAATCGCTCTGAAACGCTCATTTTTGACATAAGCCACTTTTCACCTTTAATGAATGAAATTCCAGGTAAAAACTCCTTTGCCATGAAGAAGATCCAAATTCAACCAGTTCAGGCTAGTAAACCTGTTTGAAAGACCTTTTTTCAGTGAAATGCAGCTTAGTGCAAAAACAGGCTGCTCTCGCTCTGAAACGCTCATTTTTCACATAAGCCACTTTTCAGCGCTAAAACAGCCTCCAATCGCTCTGAAACGCTCATTTTTGACATAAGCCACTTTTCAGCCTTTAGGCGACTGTACAGTGCTAAAACAGCCTCCAATCGCTCTGAAACGCTCATTTTTGACATAAGCCACTTTTCACCTTTAATGAATGAAATTCCAGGTAAAAACTCCTTTGCCATGAAGAAGATCCAAATTCAACCAGTTCAGGCTAGTAAACCTGTTTGAAAGACCTTTTTTCAGTGAAATGCAGCTTAGTGCAAAAACAGGCTGCTCTCGCTCTGAAACGCTCATTTTTCACATAAGCCACTTTTCAGCCTTAGGCGACTGTACAGTGCTAAAACAGCCTCCTATCGCTCTGAAACGCTCATTTTTGACATAACCCACTTTTCAGCCTTAATGAATGAAATTCCAGGTAAAAACTCATTTGCCATGAAGAAGATCCAAATTCAACCAGTTCAGGCTAGTAAACCTGTTTGAAAGACCTTTTTTCAGTGAAATGCAGCTTAGTGCAAAAACAGGCTGCTCTCGCTCTGAAACGCTCATTTTTCACATAAGCCACTTTTCAGCGCTAAAACAGCCTCCAATCGCTCTGAAACGCTCATTTTTGACATAAGCCACTTTTCAGCCTTAGGCGACTGTACAGTGCTAAAACAGCCTCCAATCGCTCTGAAACGCTCATTTTTGACATAAGCCACTTTTCACCTTTAATGAATGAAATTCCAGGTAAAAACTCCTTTGCCATGAAGAAGATCCAAATTCATGCAGTTCAGGCTAGTAAACCTGGTTGAAAGACCTTTTTTCAGTGAAATGCAGCTTAGTGCAAAAACAGGCTGCTCTCGCTCTGAAACGCTCATTTTTCACATAAGACACTTTTCAGCCTTAGGCGACTGTACAGTGCTAAAACAGCCTCCTATCGCTCTGAAACGCTCATTTTTGACATAACCCACTTTTCAGCCTTAATGAATTAAATTCCAGGTAAAAACTCATTTGCCATGAAGAAGATCCAAATTCAACCAGTTCAGGCTAGTAAACCTGTTTGAAAGACCTTTTTTCAGTGAAATGCAGCTTAGTGCAAAAACAGGCTGCTCTCGCTCTGAAACGCTCATTTTTCACAAAAGCCACTTTTCAGCGCTAAAACAGCCTCCAATCGCTCTGAAACGCTCATTTTTCACATAAGCCACTTTTCAGCCTTAGGCGACTGTACAGTGCTAAAACAGCCTCCAATCGCTCTGAAACGCTCATTTTTGACATAAGCCACTTTTCACCTTTAATGAATGAAATTCCAGGTAAAAACTCCTTTGCCATGAAGAAGATCCAAATTCAACCAGTTCAGGCTAGTAAACCTGTTTGAAAGACCTTTTTTCAGTGAAATGCAGCTTAGTGCAAAAACAGGCTGCTCTCGCTCTGAAACGCTCATTTTTCACATAAGCCACTTTTCAGCGCTAAAACAGCCTCCAATCGCTCTGAAACGCTCATTTTTCACATAAGACACTTTTCAGCCTTAGGCGACTGTACAGTGCTAAAACAGCCTCCTATCGCTCTGAAACGCTCATTTTTGACATAACCCACTTTTCAGCCTTAATGAATTAAATTCCAGGTAAAAACTCCTTTGCCATGAAGAAGATCCAAATTCATGCAGTTCAGGCTAGTAAACCTGGTTGAAAGACCTTTTTTCAGTGAAATGCAGCTTAGTGCAAAAACAGGCTGCTCTCGCTCTGAAACGCTCATTTTTGACATAAGCCACTTTTCAGCCTTTAGGCGACTGTACAGTGCTAAAACAGCCTCCAATCGCTCTGAAACGCTCATTTTTGACATAAGCCACTTTTCACCTTTAATGAATGAAATTCCAGGTAAAAACTCCTTTGCCATGAAGAAGATCCAAATTCAACCAGTTCAGGCTAGTAAACCTGTTTGAAAGACCTTTTTTCAGTGAAATGCAGCTTAGTGCAAAAACAGGCTGCTCTCGCTCTGAAACGCTCATTTTTCACATAAGCCACTTTTCAGCGCTAAAACAGCCTCCAATCGCTCTGAAACGCTCATTTTTGACATAAGCCACTTTTCACCTTTAATGAATGAAATTCCAGGTAAAAACTCCTTTGCCATGAAGAAGATCCAAATTCATGCAGTTCAGGCTAGTAAACCTGGTTGAAAGACCTTTTTTCAGTGAAATGCAGCTTAGTGCAAAAACAGGCTGCTCTCGCTCTGAAACGCTCATTTTTCACATAAGACACTTTTCAGCCTTAGGCGACTGTACAGTGCTAAAACAGCCTCCTATCGCTCTGAAACGCTCATTTTTGACATAACCCACTTTTCAGCCTTAATGAATTAAATTCCAGGTAAAAACTCATTTGCCATGAAGAAGATCCAAATTCAACCAGTTCAGGCTAGTAAACCTGTTTGAAAGACCTTTTTTCAGTGAAATGCAGCTTAGTGCAAAAACAGGCTGCTCTCGCTCTGAAACGCTCATTTTTCACAAAAGCCACTTTTCAGCGCTAAAACAGCCTCCAATCGCTCTGAAACGCTCATTTTTCACATAAGCCACTTTTCAGCCTTAGGCGACTGTACAGTGCTAAAACAGCCTCCAATCGCTCTGAAACGCTCATTTTTGACATAAGCCACTTTTCACCTTTAATGAATGAAATTCCAGGTAAAAACTCCTTTGCCATGAAGAAGATCCAAATTCATGCAGTTCAGGCTAGTAAACCTGGTTGAAAGACCTTTTTTCAGTGAAATGCAGCTTAGTGCAAAAACAGGCTGCTCTCGCTCTGAAACGCTCATTTTTCACATAAGCCACTTTTCAGCCTTAGGCGACTGTACAGTGCTAAAACAGCCTCCTATCGCTCTGAAACGCTCATTTTTGACATAACCCACTTTTCAGCCTTAATGAATTAAATTCCAGGTAAAAACTCATTTGCCATGAAGAAGATCCAAATTCAACCAGTTCAGGCTAGTAAACCTGTTTGAAAGACCTTTTTTCAGTGAAATGCAGCTTAGTGCAAAAACAGGCTGCTCTCGCTCTGAAACGCTCATTTTTCACATAAGCCACTTTTCAGCGCTAAAACAGCCTCCAATCGCTCTGAAACGCTCATTTTTGACATAAGCCACTTTTCACCTTTAATGAAGGAAATTCCAGGTAAAAACTCCTTTGCCATGAAGAAGATCCAAATTCATCCAGTTCAGGCTAGTAAACCTGGTTGAAAGACCTTTTTTCAGTGAAATGCAGCTTAGTGCAAAAACAGGCTGCTCTCGCTCTGAAACGCTCATTTTTCACATAAGCCACTTTTCAGCCTTAGGCGACTGTACAGTGCTAAAACAGCCTCCTATCGCTCTGAAACGCTCATTTTTGACATAACCCACTTTTCAGCCTTAATGAATTAAATTCCAGGTAAAAACTCATTTGCCATGAAGAAGATCCAAATTCAACCAGTTCAGGCTAGTAAACCTGTTTGAAAGACCTTTTTTCAGTGAAATGCAGCTTAGTGCAAAAACAGGCTGCTCTCGCTCTGAAACGCTCATTTTTCACATAAGCCACTTTTCAGCGCTAAAACAGCCTCCAATCGCTCTGAAACGCTCATTTTTGACATAAGCCACTTTTCACCTTTAATGAAGGAAATTCCAGGTAAAAACTCCTTTGCCATGAAGAAGATCCAAATTCATCCAGTTCAGGCTAGTAAACCTGGTTGAAAGACCTTTTTTCAGTGAAATGCAGCTTAGTGCAAAAACAGGCTGCTCTCGCTCTGAAACGCTCATTTTTCACATAAGCCACTTTTCAGCGCTAAAACAGCCTCCAATCGCTCTGAAACGCTCATTTTTGACATAAGCCACTTTTCACCTTTAATGAATGAAATTCCAGGTAAAAACTCCTTTGCCATGAAGAAGATCCAAATTCAACCAGTTCAGGCTAGTAAACCTGTTTGAAAGACCTTTTTTCAGTGAAATGCAGCTTAGTGCAAAAACAGGCTGCTCTCGCTCTGAAACGCTCATTTTTCACATAAGCCACTTTTCAGCGCTAAAACAGCCTCCAATCGCTCTGAAACGCTCATTTTTCACAAAAGCCACTTTTCAGCGCTAAAACAGCCTCCAATCGCTCTGAAACGCTCATTTTTCACATAAGCCACTTTTCAGCCTTAGGCGACTGTACAGTGCTAAAACAGCCTCCTATCGCTCTGAAACGCTCATTTTTGACATAACCCACTTTTCAGCCTTAATGAATTAAATTCCAGGTAAAAACTCATTTGCCATGAAGAAGATCCAAATTCAACCAGTTCAGGCTAGTAAACCTGTTTGAAAGACCTTTTTTCAGTGAAATGCAGCTTAGTGCAAAAACAGGCTGCTCTCGCTCTGAAACGCTCATTTTTCACATAAGCCACTTTTCAGCGCTAAAACAGCCTCCAATCGCTCTGAAACGCTCATTTTTGACATAAGCCACTTTTCACCTTTAATGAATGAAATTCCAGGTAAAAACTCCTTTGCCATGAAGAAGATCCAAATTCAACCAGTTCAGGCTAGTAAACCTGTTTGAAAGACCTTTTTTCAGTGAAATGCAGCTTAGTGCAAAAACAGGCTGCTCTCGCTCTGAAACGCTCATTTTTCACATAAGCCACTTTTCAGCGCTAAAACAGCCTCCAATCGCTCTGAAACGCTCATTTTTGACATAAGCCACTTTTCAGCCTTTAGGCGACTGTACAGTGCTAAAACAGCCTCCAATCGCTCTGAAACGCTCATTTTTGACATAAGCCACTTTTCACCTTTAATGAATGAAATTCCAGGTAAAAACTCCTTTGCCATGAAGAAGATCCAAATTCAACCAGTTCAGGCTAGTAAACCTGTTTGAAAGACCTTTTTTCAGTGAAATGCAGCTTAGTGCAAAAACAGGCTGCTCTCGCTCTGAAACGCTCATTTTTCACATAAGCCACTTTTCAGCGCTAAAACAGCCTCCAATCGCTCTGAAACGCTCATTTTTGACATAAGCCACTTTTCACCTTTAATGAATGAAATTCCAGGTAAAAACTCCTTTGCCATGAAGAAGATCCAAATTCATGCAGTTCAGGCTAGTAAACCTGGTTGAAAGACCTTTTTTCAGTGAAATGCAGCTTAGTGCAAAAACAGGCTGCTCTCGCTCTGAAACGCTCATTTTTCACATAAGACACTTTTCAGCCTTAGGCGACTGTACAGTGCTAAAACAGCCTCCTATCGCTCTGAAACGCTCATTTTTGACATAACCCACTTTTCAGCCTTAATGAATTAAATTCCAGGTAAAAACTCATTTGCCATGAAGAAGATCCAAATTCAACCAGTTCAGGCTAGTAAACCTGTTTGAAAGACCTTTTTTCAGTGAAATGCAGCTTAGTGCAAAAACAGGCTGCTCTCGCTCTGAAACGCTCATTTTTCACAAAAGCCACTTTTCAGCGCTAAAACAGCCTCCAATCGCTCTGAAACGCTCATTTTTCACATAAGCCACTTTTCAGCCTTAGGCGACTGTACAGTGCTAAAACAGCCTCCAATCGCTCTGAAACGCTCATTTTTGACATAAGCCACTTTTCACCTTTAATGAATGAAATTCCAGGTAAAAACTCCTTTGCCATGAAGAAGATCCAAATTCATGCAGTTCAGGCTAGTAAACCTGGTTGAAAGACCTTTTTTCAGTGAAATGCAGCTTAGTGCAAAAACAGGCTGCTCTCACTCTGAAACGCTCATTTTTCACATAAGACACTTTTCAGCCTTAGGCGACTGTACAGTGCTAAAACAGCCTCCTATCGCTCTGAAACGCTCATTTTTGACATAACCCACTTTTCAGCCTTAATGAATTAAATTCCAGGTAAAAACTCATTTGCCATGAAGAAGATCCAAATTCAACCAGTTCAGGCTAGTAAACCTGTTTGAAAGACCTTTTTTCAGTGAAATGCAGCTTAGTGCAAAAACAGGCTGCTCTCGCTCTGAAACGCTCATTTTTCACATAAGCCACTTTTCAGCGCTAAAACAGCCTCCAATCGCTCTGAAACGCTCATTTTTGACATAAGCCACTTTTCACCTTTAATGAAGGAAATTCCAGGTAAAAACTCCTTTGCCATGAAGAAGATCCAAATTCATCCAGTTCAGGCTAGTAAACCTGGTTGAAAGACCTTTTTTCAGTGAAATGCAGCTTAGTGCAAAAACAGGCTGCTCTCGCTCTGAAACGCTCATTTTTCACATAAGCCACTTTTCACCTTTAATGAATGAAATTCCAGGTAAAAACTCCTTTGCCATGAAGAAGATCCAAATTCAACCAGTTCAGGCTAGTAAACCTGTTTGAAAGACCTTTTTTCAGTGAAATGCAGCTTAGTGCAAAAACAGGCTGCTCTCGCTCTGAAACGCTCATTTTTCACATAAGCCACTTTTCAGCGCTAAAACAGCCTCCAATCGCTCTGAAACGCTCATTTTTCACAAAAGCCACTTTTCAGCGCTAAAACAGCCTCCAATCGCTCTGAAACGCTCATTTTTCACATAAGCCACTTTTCAGCCTTAGGCGACTGTACAGTGCTAAAACAGCCTCCTATCGCTCTGAAACGCTCATTTTTGACATAACCCACTTTTCAGCCTTAATGAATTAAATTCCAGGTAAAAACTCATTTGCCATGAAGAAGATCCAAATTCAACCAGTTCAGGCTAGTAAACCTGTTTGAAAGACCTTTTTTCAGTGAAATGCAGCTTAGTGCAAAAACAGGCTGCTCTCGCTCTGAAACGCTCATTTTTCACATAAGCCACTTTTCAGCGCTAAAACAGCCTCCAATCGCTCTGAAACGCTCATTTTTGACATAAGCCACTTTTCACCTTTAATGAATGAAATTCCAGGTAAAAACTCCTTTGCCATGAAGAAGATCCAAATTCAACCAGTTCAGGCTAGTAAACCTGTTTGAAAGACCTTTTTTCAGTGAAATGCAGCTTAGTGCAAAAACAGGCTGCTCTCGCTCTGAAACGCTCATTTTTCACATAAGCCACTTTTCAGCGCTAAAACAGCCTCCAATCGCTCTGAAACGCTCATTTTTGACATAAGCCACTTTTCAGCCTTAGGCGACTGTACAGTGCTAAAACAGCCTCCAATCGCTCTGAAACGCTCATTTTTGACATAAGCCACTTTTCACCTTTAATGAATGAAATTCCAGGTAAAAACTCCTTTGCCATGAAGAAGATCCAAATTCATGCAGTTCAGGCTAGTAAACCTGGTTGAAAGACCTTTTTTCAGTGAAATGCAGCTTAGTGCAAAAACAGGCTGCTCTCGCTCTGAAACGCTCATTTTTCACATAAGACACTTTTCAGCCTTAGGCGACTGTACAGTGCTAAAACAGCCTCCTATCGCTCTGAAACGCTCATTTTTGACATAACCCACTTTTCAGCCTTAATGAATTAAATTCCAGGTAAAAACTCATTTGCCATGAAGAAGATCCAAATTCAACCAGTTCAGGCTAGTAAACCTGTTTGAAAGACCTTTTTTCAGTGAAATGCAGCTTAGTGCAAAAACAGGCTGCTCTCGCTCTGAAACGCTCATTTTTCACATAAGCCACTTTTCAGCGCTAAAACAGCCTCCAATCGCTCTGAAACGCTCATTTTTGACATAAGCCACTTTTCACCTTTAATGAATGAAATTCCAGGTAAAAACTCCTTTGCCATGAAGAAGATCCAAATTCAACCAGTTCAGGCTAGTAAACCTGTTTGAAAGACCTTTTTTCAGTGAAATGCAGCTTAGTGCAAAAACAGGCTGCTCTCGCTCTGAAACGCTCATTTTTCACATAAGCCACTTTTCAGCGCTAAAACAGCCTCCAATCGCTCTGAAACGCTCATTTTTCACAAAAGCCACTTTTCAGCGCTAAAACAGCCTCCAATCGCTCTGAAACGCTCATTTTTCACATAAGACACTTTTCAGCCTTAGGCGACTGTACAGTGCTAAAACAGCCTCCTATCGCTCTGAAACGCTCATTTTTGACATAACCCACTTTTCAGCCTTAATGAATTAAATTCCAGGTAAAAACTCATTTGCCATGAAGAAGATCCAAATTCAACCAGTTCAGGCTAGTAAACCTGTTTGAAAGACCTTTTTTCAGTGAAATGCAGCTTAGTGCAAAAACAGGCTGCTCTCGCTCTGAAACGCTCATTTTTCACATAAGCCACTTTTCAGCGCTAAAACAGCCTCCAATCGCTCTGAAACGCTCATTTTTGACATAAGCCACTTTTCAGCCTTAGGCGACTGTACAGTGCTAAAACAGCCTCCAATCGCTCTGAAACGCTCATTTTTGACATAAGCCACTTTTCACCTTTAATGAATGAAATTCCAGGTAAAAACTCCTTTGCCATGAAGAAGATCCAAATTCATGCAGTTCAGGCTAGTAAACCTGGTTGAAAGACCTTTTTTCAGTGAAATGCAGCTTAGTGCAAAAACAGGCTGCTCTCGCTCTGAAACGCTCATTTTTCACATAAGCCACTTTTCAGCCTTAGGCGACTGTACAGTGCTAAAACAGCCTCCTATCGCTCTGAAACGCTCATTTTTGACATAACCCACTTTTCAGCCTTAATGAATTAAATTCCAGGTAAAAACTCCTTTGCCATGAAGAAGATCCAAATTCAACAAGTTCAGGCTAGTAAACCTGTTTGAAAGACCTTTTTTCAGTGAAATGCAGCTTAGTGCAAAAACAGGCTGCTCTCGCTCTGAAACGCTCATTTTTCACATAAGCCACTTTTCAGCGCTAAAACAGCCTCCAATCGCTCTGAAACGCTCATTTTTGACATAAGCCACTTTTCAGCCTTTAGGCGACTGTACAGTGCTAAAACAGCCTCCAATCGCTCTGAAACGCTCATTTTTGACATAAGCCACTTTTCACCTTTAATGAATGAAATTCCAGGTAAAAACTCCTTTGCCATGAAGAAGATCCAAATTCAACCAGTTCAGGCTAGTAAACCTGTTTGAAAGACCTTTTTTCAGTGAAATGCAGCTTAGTGCAAAAACAGGCTGCTCTCGCTCTGAAACGCTCATTTTTCACATAAGCCACTTTTCAGCGCTAAAACAGCCTCCAATCGCTCTGAAACGCTCATTTTTGACATAAGCCACTTTTCACCTTTAATGAATGAAATTCCAGGTAAAAACTCCTTTGCCATGAAGAAGATCCAAATTCATGCAGTTCAGGCTAGTAAACCTGGTTGAAAGACCTTTTTTCAGTGAAATGCAGCTTAGTGCAAAAACAGGCTGCTCTCGCTCTGAAACGCTCATTTTTCACATAAGACACTTTTCAGCCTTAGGCGACTGTACAGTGCTAAAACAGCCTCCTATCGCTCTGAAACGCTCATTTTTGACATAACCCACTTTTCAGCCTTAATGAATTAAATTCCAGGTAAAAACTCATTTGCCATGAAGAAGATCCAAATTCATGCAGTTCAGGCTAGTAAACCTGGTTGAAAGACCTTTTTTCAGTGAAATGCAGCTTAGTGCAAAAACAGGCTGCTCTCGCTCTGAAACGCTCATTTTTCACATAAGACACTTTTCAGCCTTAGGCGACTGTACAGTGCTAAAACAGCCTCCTATCGCTCTGAAACGCTCATTTTTGACATAACCCACTTTTCAGCCTTAATGAATTAAATTCCAGGTAAAAACTCCTTTGCCATGAAGAAGATCCAAATTCAACAAGTTCAGGCTAGTAAACCTGTTTGAAAGACCTTTTTTCAGTGAAATGCAGCTTAGTGCAAAAACAGGCTGCTCTCGCTCTGAAACGCTCATTTTTCACATAAGCCACTTTTCAGCGCTAAAACAGCCTCCAATCGCTCTGAAACGCTCATTTTTGACATAAGCCACTTTTCACCTTTAATGAATGAAATTCCAGGTAAAAACTCCTTTGCCATGAAGAAGATCCAAATTCATGCAGTTCAGGCTAGTAAACCTGTTTGAAAGACCTTTTTTCAGTGAAATGCAGCTTAGTGCAAAAACAGGCTGCTCTCGCTCTGAAACGCTCATTTTTCACATAAGCCACTTTTCAGCGCTAAAACAGCCTCCAATCGCTCTGAAACGCTCATTTTTGACATAAGCCACTTTTCACCTTTAATGAAGGAAATTCCAGGTAAAAACTCCTTTGCCATGAAGAAGATCCAAATTCATCCAGTTCAGGCTAGTAAACCTGGTTGAAAGACCTTTTTTCAGTGAAATGCAGCTTAGTGCAAAAACAGGCTGCTCTCGCTCTGAAACGCTCATTTTTCACATAAGCCACTTTTCACCTTTAATGAATGAAATTCCAGGTAAAAACTCCTTTGCCATGAAGAAGATCCAAATTCAACCAGTTCAGGCTAGTAAACCTGTTTGAAAGACCTTTTTTCAGTGAAATGCAGCTTAGTGCAAAAACAGGCTGCTCTCGCTCTGAAACGCTCATTTTTCACATAAGCCACTTTTCAGCGCTAAAACAGCCTCCAATCGCTCTGAAACGCTCATTTTTCACAAAAGCCACTTTTCAGCGCTAAAACAGCCTCCAATCGCTCTGAAACGCTCATTTTTCACATAAGCCACTTTTCAGCCTTAGGCGACTGTACAGTGCTAAAACAGCCTCCTATCGCTCTGAAACGCTCATTTTTGACATAACCCACTTTTCAGCCTTAATGAATTAAATTCCAGGTAAAAACTCATTTGCCATGAAGAAGATCCAAATTCAACCAGTTCAGGCTAGTAAACCTGTTTGAAAGACCTTTTTTCAGTGAAATGCAGCTTAGTGCAAAAACAGGCTGCTCTCGCTCTGAAACGCTCATTTTTCACATAAGCCACTTTTCAGCGCTAAAACAGCCTCCAATCGCTCTGAAACGCTCATTTTTGACATAAGCCACTTTTCAGCCTTAGGCGACTGTACAGTGCTAAAACAGCCTCCAATCGCTCTGAAACGCTCATTTTTGACATAAGCCACTTTTCACCTTTAATGAATGAAATTCCAGGTAAAAACTCCTTTGCCATGAAGAAGATCCAAATTCATGCAGTTCAGGCTAGTAAACCTGGTTGAAAGACCTTTTTTCAGTGAAATGCAGCTTAGTGCAAAAACAGGCTGCTCTCGCTCTGAAACGCTCATTTTTCACATAAGCCACTTTTCAGCGCTAAAACAGCCTCCAATCGCTCTGAAACGCTCATTTTTGACATAAGCCACTTTTCAGCCTTAGGCGACTGTACAGTGCTAAAACAGCCTCCAATCGCTCTGAAACGCTCATTTTTGACATAAGCCACTTTTCACCTTTAATGAATGAAATTCCAGGTAAAAACTCCTTTGCCATGAAGAAGATCCAAATTCATGCAGTTCAGGCTAGTAAACCTGGTTGAAAGACCTTTTTTCAGTGAAATGCAGCTTAGTGCAAAAACAGGCTGCTCTCGCTCTGAAACGCTCATTTTTCACATAAGACACTTTTCAGCCTTAGGCGACTGTACAGTGCTAAAACAGCCTCCAATCGCTCTGAAACGCTCATTTTTGACATAAGCCACTTTTCACCTTTAATGAATGAAATTCCAGGTAAAAACTCCTTTGCCATGAAGAAGATCCAAATTCAACCAGTTCAGGCTAGTAAACCTGTTTGAAAGACCTTTTTTCAGTGAAATGCAGCTTAGTGCAAAAACAGGCTGCTCTCGCTCTGAAACGCTCATTTTTCACATAAGCCACTTTTCAGCGCTAAAACAGCCTCCAATCGCTCTGAAACGCTCATTTTTCACAAAAGCCACTTTTCAGCGCTAAAACAGCCTCCAATCGCTCTGAAACGCTCATTTTTCACATAAGCCACTTTTCAGCCTTTAGGCGACTGTACAGTGCTAAAACAGCCTCCAATCGCTCTGAAACGCTCATTTTTGACATAAGCCACTTTTCACCTTTAATGAATGAAATTCCAGGTAAAAACTCCTTTGCCATGAAGAAGATCCAAATTCAACCAGTTCAGGCTAGTAAACCTGTTTGAAAGACCTTTTTTCAGTGAAATGCAGCTTAGTGCAAAAACAGGCTGCTCTCGCTCTGAAACGCTCATTTTTCACATAAGCCACTTTTCAGCGCTAAAACAGCCTCCAATCGCTCTGAAACGCTCATTTTTGACATAAGCCACTTTTCACCTTTAATGAATGAAATTCCAGGTAAAAACTCCTTTGCCATGAAGAAGATCCAAATTCATGCAGTTCAGGCTAGTAAACCTGTTTGAAAGACCTTTTTTCAGTGAAATGCAGCTTAGTGCAAAAACAGGCTGCTCTCGCTCTGAAACGCTCATTTTTCACATAAGCCACTTTTCAGCGCTAAAACAGCCTCCAATCGCTCTGAAACGCTCATTTTTGACATAAGCCACTTTTCACCTTTAATGAAGGAAATTCCAGGTAAAAACTCCTTTGCCATGAAGAAGATCCAAATTCATGCAGTTCAGGCTAGTAAACCTGTTTGAAAGACCTTTTTTCAGTGAAATGCAGCTTAGTGCAAAAACAGGCTGCTCTCGCTCTGAAACGCTCATTTTTCACATAAGCCACTTTTCACCTTTAATGAATGAAATTCCAGGTAAAAACTCCTTTGCCATGAAGAAGATCCAAATTCAACCAGTTCAGGCTAGTAAACCTGTTTGAAAGACCTTTTTTCAGTGAAATGCAGCTTAGTGCAAAAACAGGCTGCTCTCGCTCTGAAACGCTCATTTTTCACATAAGCCACTTTTCAGCGCTAAAACAGCCTCCAATCGCTCTGAAACGCTCATTTTTCACAAAAGCCACTTTTCAGCGCTAAAACAGCCTCCAATCGCTCTGAAACGCTCATTTTTGACATAAGCCACTTTTCAGCCTTAGGCGACTGTACAGTGCTAAAACAGCCTCCAATCGCTCTGAAACGCTCATTTTTGACATAAGCCACTTTTCACCTTTAATGAATGAAATTCCAGGTAAAAACTCCTTTGCCATGAAGAAGATCCAAATTCATGCAGTTCAGGCTAGTAAACCTGGTTGAAAGACCTTTTTTCAGTGAAATGCAGCTTAGTGCAAAAACAGGCTGCTCTCGCTCTGAAACACTCATTTTTCACATAAGCCACTTTTCAGCGCTAAAACAGCCTCCAATCGCTCTGAAACGCTCATTTTTCACATAAGCCACTTTTCAGCCTTTAGGCGACTGTACAGTGCTAAAACAGCCTCCAATCGCTCTGAAACGCTCATTTTTGACATAAGCCACTTTTCACCTTTAATGAATGAAATTCCAGGTAAAAACTCCTTTGCCATGAAGAAGATCCAAATTCAACCAGTTCAGGCTAGTAAACCTGTTTGAAAGACCTTTTTTCAGTGAAATGCAGCTTAGTGCAAAAACAGGCTGCTCTCGCTCTGAAACGCTCATTTTTCACATAAGACACTTTTCAGCCTTAGGCGACTGTACAGTGCTAAAACAGCCTCCTATCGCTCTGAAACGCTCATTTTTGACATAACCCACTTTTCAGCCTTAATGAATTAAATTCCAGGTAAAAACTCCTTTGCCATGAAGAAGATCCAAATTCATGCAGTTCAGGCTAGTAAACCTGGTTGAAAGACCTTTTTTCAGTGAAATGCAGCTTAGTGCAAAAACAGGCTGCTCTCGCTCTGAAACGCTCATTTTTCACATAAGCCACTTTTCAGCCTTAGGCGACTGTACAGTGCTAAAACAGCCTCCTATCGCTCTGAAACGCTCATTTTTGACATAACCCACTTTTCAGCCTTAATGAATTAAATTCCAGGTAAAAACTCCTTTGCCATGAAGAAGATCCAAATTCAACAAGTTCAGGCTAGTAAACCTGTTTGAAAGACCTTTTTTCAGTGAAATGCAGCTTAGTGCAAAAACAGGCTGCTCTCGCTCTGAAACGCTCATTTTTCACATAAGCCACTTTTCACCTTTAATGAATGAAATTCCAGGTAAAAACTCCTTTGCCATGAAGAAGATCCAAATTCAACCAGTTCAGGCTAGTAAACCTGTTTGAAAGACCTTTTTTCAGTGAAATGCAGCTTAGTGCAAAAACAGGCTGCTCTCGCTCTGAAACGCTCATTTTTCACATAAGCCACTTTTCAGCGCTAAAACAGCCTCCAATCGCTCTGAAACGCTCATTTTTCACAAAAGCCACTTTTCAGCGCTAAAACAGCCTCCAATCGCTCTGAAACGCTCATTTTTCACATAAGCCACTTTTCAGCCTTAGGCGACTGTACAGTGCTAAAACAGCCTCCTATCGCTCTGAAACGCTCATTTTTGACATAACCCACTTTTCAGCCTTAATGAATTAAATTCCAGGTAAAAACTCATTTGCCATGAAGAAGATCCAAATTCAACCAGTTCAGGCTAGTAAACCTGTTTGAAAGACCTTTTTTCAGTGAAATGCAGCTTAGTGCAAAAACAGGCTGCTCTCGCTCTGAAACGCTCATTTTTCACATAAGCCACTTTTCAGCGCTAAAACAGCCTCCAATCGCTCTGAAACGCTCATTTTTGACATAAGCCACTTTTCAGCCTTAGGCGACTGTACAGTGCTAAAACAGCCTCCAATCGCTCTGAAACGCTCATTTTTGACATAAGCCACTTTTCACCTTTAATGAATGAAATTCCAGGTAAAAACTCCTTTGCCATGAAGAAGATCCAAATTCATGCAGTTCAGGCTAGTAAACCTGGTTGAAAGACCTTTTTTCAGTGAAATGCAGCTTAGTGCAAAAACAGGCTGCTCTCGCTCTGAAACGCTCATTTTTCACATAAGCCACTTTTCAGCGCTAAAACAGCCTCCAATCGCTCTGAAACGCTCATTTTTGACATAAGCCACTTTTCAGCCTTAGGCGACTGTACAGTGCTAAAACAGCCTCCAATCGCTCTGAAACGCTCATTTTTGACATAAGCCACTTTTCACCTTTAATGAATGAAATTCCAGGTAAAAACTCCTTTGCCATGAAGAAGATCCAAATTCATGCAGTTCAGGCTAGTAAACCTGGTTGAAAGACCTTTTTTCAGTGAAATGCAGCTTAGTGCAAAAACAGGCTGCTCTCGCTCTGAAACGCTCATTTTTCACATAAGACACTTTTCAGCCTTAGGCGACTGTACAGTGCTAAAACAGCCTCCTATCGCTCTGAAACGCTCATTTTTGACATAACCCACTTTTCAGCCTTAATGAATTAAATTCCAGGTAAAAACTCATTTGCCATGAAGAAGATCCAAATTCAACCAGTTCAGGCTAGTAAACCTGTTTGAAAGACCTTTTTTCAGTGAAATGCAGCTTAGTGCAAAAACAGGCTGCTCTCGCTCTGAAACGCTCATTTTTCACATAAGCCACTTTTCAGCGCTAAAACAGCCTCCAATCGCTCTGAAACGCTCATTTTTGACATAAGCCACTTTTCACCTTTAATGAATGAAATTCCAGGTAAAAACTCCTTTGCCATGAAGAAGATCCAAATTCAACCAGTTCAGGCTAGTAAACCTGTTTGAAAGACCTTTTTTCAGTGAAATGCAGCTTAGTGCAAAAACAGGCTGCTCTCGCTCTGAAACGCTCATTTTTCACATAAGCCACTTTTCAGCGCTAAAACAGCCTCCAATCGCTCTGAAACGCTCATTTTTCACAAAAGCCACTTTTCAGCGCTAAAACAGCCTCCAATCGCTCTGAAACGCTCATTTTTCACATAAGCCACTTTTCAGCCTTTAGGCGACTGTACAGTGCTAAAACAGCCTCCAATCGCTCTGAAACGCTCATTTTTGACATAAGCCACTTTTCACCTTTAATGAATGAAATTCCAGGTAAAAACTCCTTTGCCATGAAGAAGATCCAAATTCAACCAGTTCAGGCTAGTAAACCTGTTTGAAAGACCTTTTTTCAGTGAAATGCAGCTTAGTGCAAAAACAGGCTGCTCTCGCTCTGAAACGCTCATTTTTCACATAAGCCACTTTTCAGCGCTAAAACAGCCTCCAATCGCTCTGAAACGCTCATTTTTGACATAAGCCACTTTTCACCTTTAATGAATGAAATTCCAGGTAAAAACTCCTTTGCCATGAAGAAGATCCAAATTCATGCAGTTCAGGCTAGTAAACCTGTTTGAAAGACCTTTTTTCAGTGAAATGCAGCTTAGTGCAAAAACAGGCTGCTCTCGCTCTGAAACGCTCATTTTTCACATAAGCCACTTTTCAGCGCTAAAACAGCCTCCAATCGCTCTGAAACGCTCATTTTTGACATAAGACACATTTCAGCCTTAGGCGACTGTACAGTGCTAAAACAGCCTCCTATCGCTCTGAAACGCTCATTTTTGACATAACCCACTTTTCAGCCTTAATGAATTAAATTCCAGGTAAAAACTCCTTTGCCATGAAGAAGATCCAAATTCAACAAGTTCAGGCTAGTAAACCTGTTTGAAAGACCTTTTTTCAGTGAAATGCAGCTTAGTGCAAAAACAGGCTGCTCTCGCTCTGAAACGCTCATTTTTCACATAAGCCACTTTTCAGCCTTAGGCGACTGTACAGTGCTAAAACAGCCTCCTATCGCTCTGAAACGCTCATTTTTGACATAACCCACTTTTCAGCCTTAATGAATTAAATTCCAGGTAAAAACTCCTTTGCCATGAAGAAGATCCAAATTCAACAAGTTCAGGCTAGTAAACCTGTTTGAAAGACCTTTTTTCAGTGAAATGCAGCTTAGTGCAAAAACAGGCTGCTCTCGCTCTGAAACGCTCATTTTTCACATAAGCCACTTTTCAGCGCTAAAACAGCCTCCAATCGCTCTGAAACGCTCATTTTTGACATAAGCCACTTTTCAGCCTTTAGGCGACTGTACAGTGCTAAAACAGCCTCCAATCGCTCTGAAACGCTCATTTTTGACATAAGCCACTTTTCACCTTTAATGAATGAAATTCCAGGTAAAAACTCCTTTGCCATGAAGAAGATCCAAATTCAACCAGTTCAGGCTAGTAAACCTGTTTGAAAGACCTTTTTTCAGTGAAATGCAGCTTAGTGCAAAAACAGGCTGCTCTCGCTCTGAAACGCTCATTTTTCACATAAGCCACTTTTCAGCGCTAAAACAGCCTCCAATCGCTCTGAAACGCTCATTTTTGACATAAGCCACTTTTCACCTTTAATGAATGAAATTCCAGGTAAAAACTCCTTTGCCATGAAGAAGATCCAAATTCATGCAGTTCAGGCTAGTAAACCTGGTTGAAAGACCTTTTTTCAGTGAAATGCAGCTTAGTGCAAAAACAGGCTGCTCTCGCTCTGAAACGCTCATTTTTCACATAAGACACTTTTCAGCCTTAGGCGACTGTACAGTGCTAAAACAGCCTCCTATCGCTCTGAAACGCTCATTTTTGACATAACCCACTTTTCAGCCTTAATGAATTAAATTCCAGGTAAAAACTCATTTGCCATGAAGAAGATCCAAATTCAACCAGTTCAGGCTAGTAAACCTGTTTGAAAGACCTTTTTTCAGTGAAATGCAGCTTAGTGCAAAAACAGGCTGCTCTCGCTCTGAAACGCTCATTTTTCACATAAGACACTTTTCAGCCTTAGGCGACTGTACAGTGCTAAAACAGCCTCCTATCGCTCTGAAACGCTCATTTTTGACATAACCCACTTTTCAGCCTTAATGAATTAAATTCCAGGTAAAAACTCCTTTGCCATGAAGAAGATCCAAATTCAACAAGTTCAGGCTAGTAAACCTGTTTGAAAGACCTTTTTTCAGTGAAATGCAGCTTAGTGCAAAAACAGGCTGCTCTCGCTCTGAAACGCTCATTTTTCACATAAGCCACTTTTCAGCGCTAAAACAGCCTCCAATCGCTCTGAAACGCTCATTTTTGACATAAGCCACTTTTCACCTTTAATGAATGAAATTCCAGGTAAAAACTCCTTTGCCATGAAGAAGATCCAAATTCATGCAGTTCAGGCTAGTAAACCTGTTTGAAAGACCTTTTTTCAGTGAAATGCAGCTTAGTGCAAAAACAGGCTGCTCTCGCTCTGAAACGCTCATTTTTCACATAAGCCACTTTTCAGCGCTAAAACAGCCTCCAATCGCTCTGAAACGCTCATTTTTGACATAAGCCACTTTTCACCTTTAATGAAGGAAATTCCAGGTAAAAACTCCTTTGCCATGAAGAAGATCCAAATTCATCCAGTTCAGGCTAGTAAACCTGGTTGAAAGACCTTTTTTCAGTGAAATGCAGCTTAGTGCAAAAACAGGCTGCTCTCGCTCTGAAACGCTCATTTTTCACATAAGCCACTTTTCACCTTTAATGAATGAAATTCCAGGTAAAAACTCCTTTGCCATGAAGAAGATCCAAATTCAACCAGTTCAGGCTAGTAAACCTGTTTGAAAGACCTTTTTTCAGTGAAATGCAGCTTAGTGCAAAAACAGGCTGCTCTCGCTCTGAAACGCTCATTTTTCACATAAGCCACTTTTCAGCGCTAAAACAGCCTCCAATCGCTCTGAAACGCTCATTTTTCACAAAAGCCACTTTTCAGCGCTAAAACAGCCTCCAATCGCTCTGAAACGCTCATTTTTCACATAAGCCACTTTTCAGCCTTAGGCGACTGTACAGTGCTAAAACAGCCTCCTATCGCTCTGAAACGCTCATTTTTGACATAACCCACTTTTCAGCCTTAATGAATTAAATTCCAGGTAAAAACTCATTTGCCATGAAGAAGATCCAAATTCAACCAGTTCAGGCTAGTAAACCTGTTTGAAAGACCTTTTTTCAGTGAAATGCAGCTTAGTGCAAAAACAGGCTGCTCTCGCTCTGAAACGCTCATTTTTCACATAAGCCACTTTTCAGCGCTAAAACAGCCTCCAATCGCTCTGAAACGCTCATTTTTGACATAAGCCACTTTTCACCTTTAATGAATGAAATTCCAGGTAAAAACTCCTTTGCCATGAAGAAGATCCAAATTCAACCAGTTCAGGCTAGTAAACCTGTTTGAAAGACCTTTTTTCAGTGAAATGCAGCTTAGTGCAAAAACAGGCTGCTCTCGCTCTGAAACGCTCATTTTTCACATAAGCCACTTTTCAGCGCTAAAACAGCCTCCAATCGCTCTGAAACCCTCATTTTTGACATAAGCCACTTTTCAGCCTTAGGCGACTGTACAGTGCTAAAACAGCCTCCAATCGCTCTGAAACGCTCATTTTTGACATAACCCACTTTTCAGCCTTAATGAATTAAATTCCAGGTAAAAACTCCTTTGCCATGAAGAAGATCCAAATTCATGCAGTTCAGGCTAGTAAACCTGGTTGAAAGACCTTTTTTCAGTGAAATGCAGCTTAGTGCAAAAACAGGCTGCTCTCGCTCTGAAACGCTCATTTTTCACATAAGACACTTTTCAGCCTTAGGCGACTGTACAGTGCTAAAACAGCCTCCTATCGCTCTGAAACGCTCATTTTTGACATAACCCACTTTTCAGCCTTAATGAATTAAATTCCAGGTAAAAACTCCTTTGCCATGAAGAAGATCCAAATTCAACAAGTTCAGGCTAGTAAACCTGTTTGAAAGACCTTTTTTCAGTGAAATGCAGCTTAGTGCAAAAACAGGCTGCTCTCGCTCTGAAACGCTCATTTTTCACATAAGCCACTTTTCAGCGCTAAAACAGCCTCCAATCGCTCTGAAACGCTCATTTTTGACATAAGCCACTTTTCAGCCTTAGGCGACTGTACAGTGCTAAAACAGCCTCCAATCGCTCTGAAACGCTCATTTTTGACATAACCCACTTTTCAGCCTTAATGAATTAAATTCCAGGTAAAAACTCCTTTGCCATGAAGAAGATCCAAATTCATGCAGTTCAGGCTAGTAAACCTGGTTGAAAGACCTTTTTTCAGTGAAATGCAGCTTAGTGCAAAAACAGGCTGCTCTCGCTCTGAAACGCTCATTTTTCACATAAGACACTTTTCAGCCTTAGGCGACTGTACAGTGCTAAAACAGCCTCCTATCGCTCTGAAACGCTCATTTTTGACATAACCCACTTTTCAGCCTTAATGAATTAAATTCCAGGTAAAAACTCCTTTGCCATGAAGAAGATCCAAATTCAACAAGTTCAGGCTAGTAAACCTGTTTGAAAGACCTTTTTTCAGTGAAATGCAGCTTAGTGCAAAAACAGGCTGCTCTCGCTCTGAAACGCTCATTTTTCACATAAGCCACTTTTCAGCGCTAAAACAGCCTCCAATCGCTCTGAAACGCTCATTTTTGACATAAGCCACTTTTCACCTTTAATGAATGAAATTCCAGGTAAAAACTCCTTTGCCATGAAGAAGATCCAAATTCATGCAGTTCAGGCTAGTAAACCTGGTTGAAAGACCTTTTTTCAGTGAAATGCAGCTTAGTGCAAAAACAGGCTGCTCTCGCTCTGAAACGCTCATTTTTCACATAAGACACTTTTCAGCCTTAGGCGACTGTACAGTGCTAAAACAGCCTCCTATCGCTCTGAAACGCTCATTTTTGACATAACCCACTTTTCAGCCTTAATGAATTAAATTCCAGGTAAAAACTCATTTGCCATGAAGAAGATCCAAATTCAACCAGTTCAGGCTAGTAAACCTGTTTGAAAGACCTTTTTTCAGTGAAATGCAGCTTAGTGCAAAAACAGGCTGCTCTCGCTCTGAAACGCTCATTTTTCACATAAGCCACTTTTCAGCGCTAAAACAGCCTCCAATCGCTCTGAAACGCTCATTTTTGACATAAGCCACTTTTCACCTTTAATGAATGAAATTCCAGGTAAAAACTCCTTTGCCATGAAGAAGATCCAAATTCAACCAGTTCAGGCTAGTAAACCTGTTTGAAAGACCTTTTTTCAGTGAAATGCAGCTTAGTGCAAAAACAGGCTGCTCTCGCTCTGAAACGCTCATTTTTCACATAAGCCACTTTTCAGCGCTAAAACAGCCTCCAATCGCTCTGAAACGCTCATTTTTGACATAAGCCACTTTTCAGCCTTAGGCGACTGTACAGTGCTAAAACAGCCTCCAATCGCTCTGAAACGCTCATTTTTGACATAAGCCACTTTTCACCTTTAATGAATGAAATTCCAGGTAAAAACTCCTTTGCCATGAAGAAGATCCAAATTCATGCAGTTCAGGCTAGTAAACCTGGTTGAAAGACCTTTTTTCAGTGAAATGCAGCTTAGTGCAAAAACAGGCTGCTCTCGCTCTGAAACGCTCATTTTTCACATAAGCCACTTTTCAGCGCTAAAACAGCCTCCAATCGCTCTGAAACGCTCATTTTTGACATAAGCCACTTTTCAGCCTTAGGCGACTGTACAGTGCTAAAACAGCCTCCAATCGCTCTGAAACGCTCATTTTTGACATAAGCCACTTTTCACCTTTAATGAATGAAATTCCAGGTAAAAACTCCTTTGCCATGAAGAAGATCCAAATTCAACCAGTTCAGGCTAGTAAACCTGTTTGAAAGACCTTTTTTCAGTGAAATGCAGCTTAGTGCAAAAACAGGCTGCTCTCGCTCTGAAACGCTCATTTTTCACATAAGCCACTTTTCAGCGCTAAAACAGCCTCCAATCGCTCTGAAACGCTCATTTTTGACATAACCCACTTTTCAGCCTTAATGAATTAAATTCCAGGTAAAAACTCCTTTGCCATGAAGAAGATCCAAATTCATGCAGTTCAGGCTAGTAAACCTGGTTGAAAGACCTTTTTTCAGTGAAATGCAGCTTAGTGCAAAAACAGGCTGCTCTCGCTCTGAAACGCTCATTTTTCACATAAGACACTTTTCAGCCTTAGGCGACTGTACAGTGCTAAAACAGCCTCCTATCGCTCTGAAACGCTCATTTTTGACATAACCCACTTTTCAGCCTTAATGAATTAAATTCCAGGTAAAAACTCCTTTGCCATGAAGAAGATCCAAATTCAACAAGTTCAGGCTAGTAAACCTGTTTGAAAGACCTTTTTTCAGTGAAATGCAGCTTAGTGCAAAAACAGGCTGCTCTCGCTCTGAAACGCTCATTTTTCACATAAGCCACTTTTCAGCGCTAAAACAGCCTCCAATCGCTCTGAAACGCTCATTTTTGACATAAGCCACTTTTCAGCCTTTAGGCGACTGTACAGTGCTAAAACAGCCTCCAATCGCTCTGAAACGCTCATTTTTGACATAAGCCACTTTTCACCTTTAATGAATGAAATTCCAGGTAAAAACTCCTTTGCCATGAAGAAGATCCAAATTCAACCAGTTCAGGCTAGTAAACCTGTTTGAAAGACCTTTTTTCAGTGAAATGCAGCTTAGTGCAAAAACAGGCTGCTCTCGCTCTGAAACGCTCATTTTTCACATAAGCCACTTTTCAGCGCTAAAACAGCCTCCAATCGCTCTGAAACGCTCATTTTTGACATAAGCCACTTTTCACCTTTAATGAATGAAATTCCAGGTAAAAACTCCTTTGCCATGAAGAAGATCCAAATTCATGCAGTTCAGGCTAGTAAACCTGGTTGAAAGACCTTTTTTCAGTGAAATGCAGCTTAGTGCAAAAACAGGCTGCTCTCGCTCTGAAACGCTCATTTTTCACATAAGACACTTTTCAGCCTTAGGCGACTGTACAGTGCTAAAACAGCCTCCTATCGCTCTGAAACGCTCATTTTTGACATAACCCACTTTTCAGCCTTAATGAATTAAATTCCAGGTAAAAACTCATTTGCCATGAAGAAGATCCAAATTCAACCAGTTCAGGCTAGTAAACCTGTTTGAAAGACCTTTTTTCAGTGAAATGCAGCTTAGTGCAAAAACAGGCTGCTCTCGCTCTGAAACGCTCATTTTTCACATAAGACACTTTTCAGCCTTAGGCGACTGTACAGTGCTAAAACAGCCTCCTATCGCTCTGAAACGCTCATTTTTGACATAACCCACTTTTCAGCCTTAATGAATTAAATTCCAGGTAAAAACTCCTTTGCCATGAAGAAGATCCAAATTCAACAAGTTCAGGCTAGTAAACCTGTTTGAAAGACCTTTTTTCAGTGAAATGCAGCTTAGTGCAAAAACAGGCTGCTCTCGCTCTGAAACGCTCATTTTTCACATAAGCCACTTTTCAGCGCTAAAACAGCCTCCAATCGCTCTGAAACGCTCATTTTTGACATAAGCCACTTTTCACCTTTAATGAATGAAATTCCAGGTAAAAACTCCTTTGCCATGAAGAAGATCCAAATTCATGCAGTTCAGGCTAGTAAACCTGTTTGAAAGACCTTTTTTCAGTGAAATGCAGCTTAGTGCAAAAACAGGCTGCTCTCGCTCTGAAACGCTCATTTTTCACATAAGCCACTTTTCAGCGCTAAAACAGCCTCCAATCGCTCTGAAACGCTCATTTTTGACATAAGCCACTTTTCACCTTTAATGAAGGAAATTCCAGGTAAAAACTCCTTTGCCATGAAGAAGATCCAAATTCATCCAGTTCAGGCTAGTAAACCTGGTTGAAAGACCTTTTTTCAGTGAAATGCAGCTTAGTGCAAAAACAGGCTGCTCTCGCTCTGAAACGCTCATTTTTCACATAAGCCACTTTTCACCTTTAATGAATGAAATTCCAGGTAAAAACTCCTTTGCCATGAAGAAGATCCAAATTCAACCAGTTCAGGCTAGTAAACCTGTTTGAAAGACCTTTTTTCAGTGAAATGCAGCTTAGTGCAAAAACAGGCTGCTCTCGCTCTGAAACGCTCATTTTTCACATAAGCCACTTTTCAGCGCTAAAACAGCCTCCAATCGCTCTGAAACGCTCATTTTTCACAAAAGCCACTTTTCAGCGCTAAAACAGCCTCCAATCGCTCTGAAACGCTCATTTTTCACATAAGCCACTTTTCAGCCTTAGGCGACTGTACAGTGCTAAAACAGCCTCCTATCGCTCTGAAACGCTCATTTTTGACATAACCCACTTTTCAGCCTTAATGAATTAAATTCCAGGTAAAAACTCATTTGCCATGAAGAAGATCCAAATTCAACCAGTTCAGGCTAGTAAACCTGTTTGAAAGACCTTTTTTCAGTGAAATGCAGCTTAGTGCAAAAACAGGCTGCTCTCGCTCTGAAACGCTCATTTTTCACATAAGCCACTTTTCAGCGCTAAAACAGCCTCCAATCGCTCTGAAACGCTCATTTTTGACATAAGCCACTTTTCACCTTTAATGAATGAAATTCCAGGTAAAAACTCCTTTGCCATGAAGAAGATCCAAATTCAACCAGTTCAGGCTAGTAAACCTGTTTGAAAGACCTTTTTTCAGTGAAATGCAGCTTAGTGCAAAAACAGGCTGCTCTCGCTCTGAAACGCTCATTTTTCACATAAGCCACTTTTCAGCGCTAAAACAGCCTCCAATCGCTCTGAAACCCTCATTTTTGACATAAGCCACTTTTCAGCCTTAGGCGACTGTACAGTGCTAAAACAGCCTCCAATCGCTCTGAAACGCTCATTTTTGACATAACCCACTTTTCAGCCTTAATGAATTAAATTCCAGGTAAAAACTCCTTTGCCATGAAGAAGATCCAAATTCATGCAGTTCAGGCTAGTAAACCTGGTTGAAAGACCTTTTTTCAGTGAAATGCAGCTTAGTGCAAAAACAGGCTGCTCTCGCTCTGAAACGCTCATTTTTCACATAAGACACTTTTCAGCCTTAGGCGACTGTACAGTGCTAAAACAGCCTCCTATCGCTCTGAAACGCTCATTTTTGACATAACCCACTTTTCAGCCTTAATGAATTAAATTCCAGGTAAAAACTCCTTTGCCATGAAGAAGATCCAAATTCAACAAGTTCAGGCTAGTAAACCTGTTTGAAAGACCTTTTTTCAGTGAAATGCAGCTTAGTGCAAAAACAGGCTGCTCTCGCTCTGAAACGCTCATTTTTCACATAAGCCACTTTTCAGCGCTAAAACAGCCTCCAATCGCTCTGAAACGCTCATTTTTGACATAAGCCACTTTTCAGCCTTAGGCGACTGTACAGTGCTAAAACAGCCTCCAATCGCTCTGAAACGCTCATTTTTGACATAACCCACTTTTCAGCCTTAATGAATTAAATTCCAGGTAAAAACTCCTTTGCCATGAAGAAGATCCAAATTCATGCAGTTCAGGCTAGTAAACCTGGTTGAAAGACCTTTTTTCAGTGAAATGCAGCTTAGTGCAAAAACAGGCTGCTCTCGCTCTGAAACGCTCATTTTTCACATAAGACACTTTTCAGCCTTAGGCGACTGTACAGTGCTAAAACAGCCTCCTATCGCTCTGAAACGCTCATTTTTGACATAACCCACTTTTCAGCCTTAATGAATTAAATTCCAGGTAAAAACTCCTTTGCCATGAAGAAGATCCAAATTCAACAAGTTCAGGCTAGTAAACCTGTTTGAAAGACCTTTTTTCAGTGAAATGCAGCTTAGTGCAAAAACAGGCTGCTCTCGCTCTGAAACGCTCATTTTTCACATAAGCCACTTTTCAGCGCTAAAACAGCCTCCAATCGCTCTGAAACGCTCATTTTTGACATAAGCCACTTTTCACCTTTAATGAATGAAATTCCAGGTAAAAACTCCTTTGCCATGAAGAAGATCCAAATTCATGCAGTTCAGGCTAGTAAACCTGGTTGAAAGACCTTTTTTCAGTGAAATGCAGCTTAGTGCAAAAACAGGCTGCTCTCGCTCTGAAACGCTCATTTTTCACATAAGACACTTTTCAGCCTTAGGCGACTGTACAGTGCTAAAACAGCCTCCTATCGCTCTGAAACGCTCATTTTTGACATAACCCACTTTTCAGCCTTAATGAATTAAATTCCAGGTAAAAACTCATTTGCCATGAAGAAGATCCAAATTCAACCAGTTCAGGCTAGTAAACCTGTTTGAAAGACCTTTTTTCAGTGAAATGCAGCTTAGTGCAAAAACAGGCTGCTCTCGCTCTGAAACGCTCATTTTTCACATAAGCCACTTTTCAGCGCTAAAACAGCCTCCAATCGCTCTGAAACGCTCATTTTTGACATAAGCCACTTTTCACCTTTAATGAATGAAATTCCAGGTAAAAACTCCTTTGCCATGAAGAAGATCCAAATTCAACCAGTTCAGGCTAGTAAACCTGTTTGAAAGACCTTTTTTCAGTGAAATGCAGCTTAGTGCAAAAACAGGCTGCTCTCGCTCTGAAACGCTCATTTTTCACATAAGCCACTTTTCAGCGCTAAAACAGCCTCCAATCGCTCTGAAACGCTCATTTTTGACATAAGCCACTTTTCAGCCTTAGGCGACTGTACAGTGCTAAAACAGCCTCCAATCGCTCTGAAACGCTCATTTTTGACATAAGCCACTTTTCACCTTTAATGAATGAAATTCCAGGTAAAAACTCCTTTGCCATGAAGAAGATCCAAATTCATGCAGTTCAGGCTAGTAAACCTGGTTGAAAGACCTTTTTTCAGTGAAATGCAGCTTAGTGCAAAAACAGGCTGCTCTCGCTCTGAAACGCTCATTTTTCACATAAGCCACTTTTCAGCGCTAAAACAGCCTCCAATCGCTCTGAAACGCTCATTTTTGACATAAGCCACTTTTCAGCCTTAGGCGACTGTACAGTGCTAAAACAGCCTCCAATCGCTCTGAAACGCTCATTTTTGACATAAGCCACTTTTCACCTTTAATGAATGAAATTCCAGGTAAAAACTCCTTTGCCATGAAGAAGATCCAAATTCAACCAGTTCAGGCTAGTAAACCTGTTTGAAAGACCTTTTTTCAGTGAAATGCAGCTTAGTGCAAAAACAGGCTGCTCTCGCTCTGAAACGCTCATTTTTCACATAAGCCACTTTTCAGCGCTAAAACAGCCTCCAATCGCTCTGAAACGCTCATTTTTGACATAACCCACTTTTCAGCCTTAATGAATTAAATTCCAGGTAAAAACTCCTTTGCCATGAAGAAGATCCAAATTCATGCAGTTCAGGCTAGTAAACCTGGTTGAAAGACCTTTTTTCAGTGAAATGCAGCTTAGTGCAAAAACAGGCTGCTCTCGCTCTGAAACGCTCATTTTTCACATAAGACACTTTTCAGCCTTAGGCGACTGTACAGTGCTAAAACAGCCTCCTATCGCTCTGAAACGCTCATTTTTGACATAACCCACTTTTCAGCCTTAATGAATTAAATTCCAGGTAAAAACTCCTTTGCCATGAAGAAGATCCAAATTCAACAAGTTCAGGCTAGTAAACCTGTTTGAAAGACCTTTTTTCAGTGAAATGCAGCTTAGTGCAAAAACAGGCTGCTCTCGCTCTGAAACGCTCATTTTTCACATAAGCCACTTTTCAGCGCTAAAACAGCCTCCAATCGCTCTGAAACGCTCATTTTTGACATAAGCCACTTTTCAGCCTTTAGGCGACTGTACAGTGCTAAAACAGCCTCCAATCGCTCTGAAACGCTCATTTTTGACATAAGCCACTTTTCACCTTTAATGAATGAAATTCCAGGTAAAAACTCCTTTGCCATGAAGAAGATCCAAATTCAACCAGTTCAGGCTAGTAAACCTGTTTGAAAGACCTTTTTTCAGTGAAATGCAGCTTAGTGCAAAAACAGGCTGCTCTCGCTCTGAAACGCTCATTTTTCACATAAGCCACTTTTCAGCGCTAAAACAGCCTCCAATCGCTCTGAAACGCTCATTTTTGACATAAGCCACTTTTCACCTTTAATGAATGAAATTCCAGGTAAAAACTCCTTTGCCATGAAGAAGATCCAAATTCATGCAGTTCAGGCTAGTAAACCTGGTTGAAAGACCTTTTTTCAGTGAAATGCAGCTTAGTGCAAAAACAGGCTGCTCTCGCTCTGAAACGCTCATTTTTCACATAAGCCACTTTTCAGCGCTAAAACAGCCTCCAATCGCTCTGAAACGCTCATTTTTGACATAAGCCACTTTTCACCTTTAATGAATGAAATTCCAGGTAAAAACTCCTTTGCCATGAAGAAGATCCAAATTCATGCAGTTCAGGCTAGTAAACCTGGTTGAAAGACCTTTTTTCAGTGAAATGCAGCTTAGTGCAAAAACAGGCTGCTCTCGCTCTGAAACGCTCATTTTTCACATAAGACACTTTTCAGCCTTAGGCGACTGTACAGTGCTAAAACAGCCTCCTATCGCTCTGAAACGCTCATTTTTGAAATAACCAACTTTTCAGCCTTAATGAATTAAATTCCAGGTAAAAACTCATTTGCCATGAAGAAGATCCAAATTCAACCAGTTCAGGCTAGTAAACCTGTTTGAAAGACCTTTTTTCAGTGAAATGCAGCTTAGTGCAAAAACAGGCTGCTCTCGCTCTGAAACGCTCATTTTTCACAAAAGCCACTTTTCAGCGCTAAAACAGCCTCCAATCGCTCTGAAACGCTCATTTTTCACATAAGCCACTTTTCAGCCTTAGGCGACTGTACAGTGCTAAAACAGCCTCCTATCGCTCTGAAACGCTCATTTTTTACATAAGCCACTTTTCACCTTTAATGAATGAAATTCCAGGTAAAAACTCCTTTGCCATGAAGAAGATCCAAATTCAACCAGTTCAGGCTAGTAAACCTGTTTGAAAGACCTTTTTTCAGTGAAATGCAGCTTAGTGCAAAAACAGGCTGCTCTCGCTCTGAAACGCTCATTTTTCACATAAGCCACTTTTCAGCGCTAAAACAGCCTCCAATCGCTCTGAAACGCTCATTTTTGACATAACCCACTTTTCAGCCTTAATGAATTAAATTCCAGGTAAAAACTCCTTTGCCATGAAGAAGATCCAAATTCATGCAGTTCAGGCTAGTAAACCTGGTTGAAAGACCTTTTTTCAGTGAAATGCAGCTTAGTGCAAAAACAGGCTGCTCTCGCTCTGAAACGCTCATTTTTCACATAAGACACTTTTCAGCCTTAGGCGACTGTACAGTGCTAAAACAGCCTCCTATCGCTCTGAAACGCTCATTTTTGACATAACCCACTTTTCAGCCTTAATGAATTAAATTCCAGGTAAAAACTCCTTTGCCATGAAGAAGATCCAAATTCAACAAGTTCAGGCTAGTAAACCTGTTTGAAAGACCTTTTTTCAGTGAAATGCAGCTTAGTGCAAAAACAGGCTGCTCTCGCTCTGAAACGCTCATTTTTCACATAAGCCACTTTTCAGCGCTAAAACAGCCTCCAATCGCTCTGAAACGCTCATTTTTGACATAAGCCACTTTTCACCTTTAATGAATGAAATTCCAGGTAAAAACTCCTTTGCCATGAAGAAGATCCAAATTCATGCAGTTCAGGCTAGTAAACCTGGTTGAGAGACCTTTTTTCAGTGAAATGCAGCTTAGTGCAAAAACAGGCTGCTCTCGCTCTGAAACGCTCATTTTTCACATAAGCCACTTTTCAGCGCTAAATCAGCCTCCAATCGCTCTGAAACGCTCATTTTTGACATAAGCCACTTTTCAGACTTAGGCGACTGTACAGTGCTAAAACAGCCTCCAATCGCTCTGAAACGCTCATTTTTGACATAACCCACTTTTCAGCCTTAATGAATTAAATTCCAGGTAAAAACTCATTTGCCATGAAGAAGATCCAAATTCAACCAGTTCAGGCTAGTAAACCTGTTTGAAAGACCTTTTTTCAGTGAAATGCAGCTTAGTGCAAAAACAGGCTGCTCTCGCTCTGAAACGCTCATTTTTCACATAAGCCACTTTTCAGCGCTAAATCAGCCTCCAATCGCTCTGAAACGCTCATTTTTGACATAAGCCACTTTTCAGACTTAGGCGACTGTACAGTGCTAAAACAGCCTCCAATCGCTCTGAAACGCTCATTTTTGACATAAGCCACTTTTCACCTTTAATGAATGAAATTCCAGGTAAAAACTCCTTTGCCATGAAGAAGATCCAAATTCATGCAGTTCAGGCTAGTAAACCTGGTTGAAAGACCTTTTTTCAGTGAAATGCAGCTTAGTGCAAAAACAGGCTGCTCTCGCTCTGAAACGCTCATTTTTGACATAACCCACTTTTCAGCCTTAATGAATTAAATTCCAGGTAAAAACTCATTTGCCATGAAGAAGATCCAAATTCAACCAGTTCAGGCTAGTAAACCTGTTTGAAAGACCTTTTTTCAGTGAAATGCAGCTTAGTGCAAAAACAGGCTGCTCTCGCTCTGAAACGCTCATTTTTCACATAAGACACTTTTCAGCCTTAGGCGACTGTACAGTGCTAAAACAGCCTCCTATCGCTCTGAAACGCTCATTTTTGACATAACCCACTTTTCAGCCTTAATGAATTAAATTCCAGGTAAAAACTCCTTTGCCATGAAGAAGATCCAAATTCATGCAGTTCAGGCTAGTAAACCTGGTTGAAAGACCTTTTTTCAGTGAAATGCAGCTTAGTGCAAAAACAGGCTGCTCTCGCTCTGAAACGCTCATTTTTCACATAAGACACTTTTCAGCCTTAGGCGACTGTACAGTGCTAAAACAGCCTCCTATCGCTCTGAAACGCTCATTTTTGACATAACCCACTTTTCAGCCTTAATGAATTAAATTCCAGGTAAAAACTCCTTTGCCATGAAGAAGATCCAAATTCAACAAGTTCAGGCTAGTAAACCTGTTTGAAAGACCTTTTTTCAGTGAAATGCAGCTTAGTGCAAAAACAGGCTGCTCTCGCTCTGAAACGCTCATTTTTCACATAAGCCACTTTTCAGCGCTAAAACAGCCTCCAATCGCTCTGAAACGCTCATTTTTGACATAAGCCACTTTTCACCTTTAATGAATGAAATTCCAGGTAAAAACTCCTTTGCCATGAAGAAGATCCAAATTCATGCAGTTCAGGCTAGTAAACCTGGTTGAAAGACCTTTTTTCAGTGAAATGCAGCTTAGTGCAAAAACAGGCTGCTCTCGCTCTGAAACGCTCATTTTTCACATAAGACACTTTTCAGCCTTAGGCGACTGTACAGTGCCAAAACAGCCTCCTATCGCTCTGAAACGCTCATTTTTGAAATAACCAACTTTTCAGCCTTAATGAATTAAATTCCAGGTAAAAACTCATTTGCCATGAAGAAGATCCAAATTCAACCAGTTCAGGCTAGTAAACCTGTTTGAAAGACCTTTTTTCAGTGAAATGCAGCTTAGTGCAAAAACAGGCTGCTCTCGCTCTGAAACGCTCATTTTTCACAAAAGCCACTTTTCAGCGCTAAAACAGCCTCCAATCGCTCTGAAACGCTCATTTTTCACATAAGCCACTTTTCAGCCTTAGGCGACTGTACAGTGCTAAAACAGCCTCCTATCGCTCTGAAACGCTCATTTTTGACATAACCCACTTTTCAGCCTTAATGAATTAAATTCCAGGTAAAAACTCATTTGCCATGAAGAAGATCCAAATTCAACCAGTTCAGGCTAGTAAACCTGTTTGAAAGACCTTTTTTCAGTGAAATGCAGCTTAGTGCAAAAACAGGCTGCTCTCGCTCTGAAACGCTCATTTTTCACAAAAGCCACTTTTCAGCGCTAAAACAGCCTCCAATCGCTCTGAAACGCTCATTTTTCACATAAGCCACTTTTCACCTTTAATGAATGAAATTCCAGGTAAAAACTCCTTTGCCATGAAGAAGATCCAAATTCAACCAGTTCAGGCTAGTAAACCTGTTTGAAAGACCTTTTTTCAGTGAAATGCAGCTTAGTGCAAAAACAGGCTGCTCTCGCTCTGAAACGCTCATTTTTCACATAAGCCACTTTTCAGCGCTAAAACAGCCTCCAATCGCTCTGAAACGCTCATTTTTGACATAAGCCACTTTTCAGCCTTAGGCGACTGTACAGTGCTAAAACAGCCTCCAATCGCTCTGAAACGCTCATTTTTGACATAAGCCACTTTTCACCTTTAATGAATGAAATTCCAGGTAAAAACTCCTTTGCCATGAAGAAGATCCAAATTCATGCAGTTCAGGCTAGTAAACCTGGTTGAAAGACCTTTTTTCAGTGAAATGCAGCTTAGTGCAAAAACAGGCTGCTCTCACTCTGAAACGCTCATTTTTCACATAAGACCCTTTTCAGCCTTAGGCGACTGTACAGTGCTAAAACAGCCTCCTATCGCTCTGAAACGCTCATTTTTGACATAACCCACTTTTCAGCCTTAATGAATTAAATTCCAGGTAAAAACTCCTTTGCCATGAAGAAGATCCAAATTCAACAAGTTCAGGCTAGTAAACCTGTTTGAAAGACCTTTTTTCAGTGAAATGCAGCTTAGTGCAAAAACAGGCTGCTCTCGCTCTGAAACGCTCATTTTTCACATAAGACACTTTTCAGCCTTAGGCGACTGTACAGTGCTAAAACAGCCTCCTATCGCTCTGAAACGCTCATTTTTGACATAACCCACTTTTCAGCCTTAATGAATTAAATTCCAGGTAAAAACTCATTTGCCATGAAGAAGATCCAAATTCAACCAGTTCAGGCTAGTAAACCTGTTTGAAAGACCTTTTTTCAGTGAAATGCAGCTTAGTGCAAAAACAGGCTGCTCTCGCTCTGAAACGCTCATTTTTCACAAAAGCCACTTTTCAGCGCTAAAACAGCCTCCAATCGCTCTGAAACGCTCATTTTTCACATAAGCCACTTTTCAGCCTTAGGCGACTGTACAGTGCTAAAACAGCCTCCTATCGCTCTGAAACGCTCATTTTTTACATAAGCCACTTTTCACCTTTAATGAATGAAATTCCAGGTAAAAACTCCTTTGCCATGAAGAAGATCCAAATTCAACCAGTTCAGGCTAGTAAACCTGTTTGAAAGACCTTTTTTCAGTGAAATGCAGCTTAGTGCAAAAACAGGCTGCTCTCGCTCTGAAACGCTCATTTTTCACATAAGCCACTTTTCAGCGCTAAAACAGCCTCCAATCGCTCTGAAACGCTCATTTTTGACATAACCCACTTTTCAGCCTTAATGAATTAAATTCCAGGTAAAAACTCCTTTGCCATGAAGAAGATCCAAATTCATGCAGTTCAGGCTAGTAAACCTGGTTGAAAGACCTTTTTTCAGTGAAATGCAGCTTAGTGCAAAAACAGGCTGCTCTCGCTCTGAAACGCTCATTTTTCACATAAGACACTTTTCAGCCTTAGGCGACTGTACAGTGCTAAAACAGCCTCCTATCGCTCTGAAACGCTCATTTTTGACATAACCCACTTTTCAGCCTTAATGAATTAAATTCCAGGTAAAAACTCCTTTGCCATGAAGAAGATCCAAATTCAACAAGTTCAGGCTAGTAAACCTGTTTGAAAGACCTTTTTTCAGTGAAATGCAGCTTAGTGCAAAAACAGGCTGCTCTCGCTCTGAAACGCTCATTTTTCACATAAGCCACTTTTCAGCGCTAAAACAGCCTCCAATCGCTCTGAAACGCTCATTTTTGACATAAGCCACTTTTCAGCCTTTAGGCGACTGTACAGTGCTAAAACAGCCTCCAATCGCTCTGAAACGCTCATTTTTGACATAAGCCACTTTTCACCTTTAATGAATGAAATTCCAGGTAAAAACTCCTTTGCCATGAAGAAGATCCAAATTCAACCAGTTCAGGCTAGTAAACCTGTTTGAAAGACCTTTTTTCAGTGAAATGCAGCTTAGTGCAAAAACAGGCTGCTCTCGCTCTGAAACGCTCATTTTTCACATAAGCCACTTTTCAGCGCTAAAACAGCCTCCAATCGCTCTGAAACGCTCATTTTTGGCATAAGCCACTTTTCAGCCTTAGGCGACTGTACAGTGCTAAAACAGCCTCCAATCGCTCTGAAACGCTCATTTTTGACATAAGCCACTTTTCACCTTTAATGAATGAAATTCCAGGTAAAAACTCCTTTGCCATGAAGAAGATCCAAATTCAACCAGTTCAGGCTAGTAAACCTGTTTGAAAGACCTTTTTTCAGTGAAATGCAGCTTAGTGCAAAAACAGGCTGCTCTCGCTCTGAAACGCTCATTTTTCACATAAGCCACTTTTCAGCGCTAAAACAGCCTCCAATCGCTCTGAAACGCTCATTTTTGACATAACCCACTTTTCAGCCTTAATGAATTAAATTCCAGGTAAAAACTCCTTTGCCATGAAGAAGATCCAAATTCATGCAGTTCAGGCTAGTAAACCTGGTTGAAAGACCTTTTTTCAGTGAAATGCAGCTTAGTGCAAAAACAGGCTGCTCTCGCTCTGAAACGCTCATTTTTCACATAAGACACTTTTCAGCCTTAGGCGACTGTACAGTGCTAAAACAGCCTCCTATCGCTCTGAAACGCTCATTTTTGACATAACCCACTTTTCAGCCTTAATGAATTAAATTCCAGGTAAAAACTCCTTTGCCATGAAGAAGATCCAAATTCAACCAGTTCAGGCTAGTAAACCTGTTTGAAAGACCTTTTTTCAGTGAAATGCAGCTTAGTGCAAAAACAGGCTGCTCTCGCTCTGAAACGCTCATTTTTCACATAAGCCACTTTTCAGCGCTAAATCAGCCTCCAATCGCTCTGAAACGCTCATTTTTGACATAAGCCACTTTTCAGACTTAGGCGACTGTACAGTGCTAAAACAGCCTCCAATCGCTCTGAAACGCTCATTTTTGACATAAGCCACTTTTCACCTTTAATGAATGAAATTCCAGGTAAAAACTCCTTTGCCATGAAGAAGATCCAAATTCATGCAGTTCAGGCTAGTAAACCTGGTTGAAAGACCTTTTTTCAGTGAAATGCAGCTTAGTGCAAAAACAGGCTGCTCTCGCTCTGAAACGCTCATTTTTGACATAACCCACTTTTCAGCCTTAATGAATTAAATTCCAGGTAAAAACTCATTTGCCATGAAGAAGATCCAAATTCAACCAGTTCAGGCTAGTAAACCTGTTTGAAAGACCTTTTTTCAGTGAAATGCAGCTTAGTGCAAAAACAGGCTGCTCTCGCTCTGAAACGCTCATTTTTCACATAAGACACTTTTCAGCCTTAGGCGACTGTACAGTGCTAAAACAGCCTCCTATCGCTCTGAAACGCTCATTTTTGACATAACCCACTTTTCAGCCTTAATGAATTAAATTCCAGGTAAAAACTCCTTTGCCATGAAGAAGATCCAAATTCATGCAGTTCAGGCTAGTAAACCTGGTTGAAAGACCTTTTTTCAGTGAAATGCAGCTTAGTGCAAAAACAGGCTGCTCTCGCTCTGAAACGCTCATTTTTCACATAAGACACTTTTCAGCCTTAGGCGACTGTACAGTGCTAAAACAGCCTCCTATCGCTCTGAAACGCTCATTTTTGACATAACCCACTTTTCAGCCTTAATGAATTAAATTCCAGGTAAAAACTCCTTTGCCATGAAGAAGATCCAAATTCAACAAGTTCAGGCTAGTAAACCTGTTTGAAAGACCTTTTTTCAGTGAAATGCAGCTTAGTGCAAAAACAGGCTGCTCTCGCTCTGAAACGCTCATTTTTCACATAAGCCACTTTTCAGCGCTAAAACAGCCTCCAATCGCTCTGAAACGCTCATTTTTGACATAAGCCACTTTTCACCTTTAATGAATGAAATTCCAGGTAAAAACTCCTTTGCCATGAAGAAGATCCAAATTCATGCAGTTCAGGCTAGTAAACCTGGTTGAAAGACCTTTTTTCAGTGAAATGCAGCTTAGTGCAAAAACAGGCTGCTCTCGCTCTGAAACGCTCATTTTTCACATAAGACACTTTTCAGCCTTAGGCGACTGTACAGTGCCAAAACAGCCTCCTATCGCTCTGAAACGCTCATTTTTGAAATAACCAACTTTTCAGCCTTAATGAATTAAATTCCAGGTAAAAACTCATTTGCCATGAAGAAGATCCAAATTCAACCAGTTCAGGCTAGTAAACCTGTTTGAAAGACCTTTTTTCAGTGAAATGCAGCTTAGTGCAAAAACAGGCTGCTCTCGCTCTGAAACGCTCATTTTTCACAAAAGCCACTTTTCAGCGCTAAAACAGCCTCCAATCGCTCTGAAACGCTCATTTTTCACATAAGCCACTTTTCAGCCTTAGGCGACTGTACAGTGCTAAAACAGCCTCCTATCGCTCTGAAACGCTCATTTTTGACATAACCCACTTTTCAGCCTTAATGAATTAAATTCCAGGTAAAAACTCATTTGCCATGAAGAAGATCCAAATTCAACCAGTTCAGGCTAGTAAACCTGTTTGAAAGACCTTTTTTCAGTGAAATGCAGCTTAGTGCAAAAACAGGCTGCTCTCGCTCTGAAACGCTCATTTTTCACAAAAGCCACTTTTCAGCGCTAAAACAGCCTCCAATCGCTCTGAAACGCTCATTTTTCACATAAGCCACTTTTCACCTTTAATGAATGAAATTCCAGGTAAAAACTCCTTTGCCATGAAGAAGATCCAAATTCAACCAGTTCAGGCTAGTAAACCTGTTTGAAAGACCTTTTTTCAGTGAAATGCAGCTTAGTGCAAAAACAGGCTGCTCTCGCTCTGAAACGCTCATTTTTCACATAAGCCACTTTTCAGCGCTAAAACAGCCTCCAATCGCTCTGAAACGCTCATTTTTGACATAAGCCACTTTTCAGCCTTAGGCGACTGTACAGTGCTAAAACAGCCTCCAATCGCTCTGAAACGCTCATTTTTGACATAAGCCACTTTTCACCTTTAATGAATGAAATTCCAGGTAAAAACTCCTTTGCCATGAAGAAGATCCAAATTCATGCAGTTCAGGCTAGTAAACCTGGTTGAAAGACCTTTTTTCAGTGAAATGCAGCTTAGTGCAAAAACAGGCTGCTCTCACTCTGAAACGCTCATTTTTCACATAAGACCCTTTTCAGCCTTAGGCGACTGTACAGTGCTAAAACAGCCTCCTATCGCTCTGAAACGCTCATTTTTGACATAACCCACTTTTCAGCCTTAATGAATTAAATTCCAGGTAAAAACTCCTTTGCCATGAAGAAGATCCAAATTCAACAAGTTCAGGCTAGTAAACCTGTTTGAAAGACCTTTTTTCAGTGAAATGCAGCTTAGTGCAAAAACAGGCTGCTCTCGCTCTGAAACGCTCATTTTTCACATAAGCCACTTTTCAGCCTTAGGCGACTGTACAGTGCTAAAACAGCCTCCTATCGCTCTGAAACGCTCATTTTTGACATAACCCACTTTTCAGCCTTAATGAATTAAATTCCAGGTAAAAACTCATTTGCCATGAAGAAGATCCAAATTCAACCAGTTCAGGCTAGTAAACCTGTTTGAAAGACCTTTTTTCAGTGAAATGCAGCTTAGTGCAAAAACAGGCTGCTCTCGCTCTGAAACGCTCATTTTTCACAAAAGCCACTTTTCAGCGCTAAAACAGCCTCCAATCGCTCTGAAACGCTCATTTTTCACATAAGCCACTTTTCAGCCTTAGGCGACTGTACAGTGCTAAAACAGCCTCCTATCGCTCTGAAACGCTCATTTTTTACATAAGCCACTTTTCACCTTTAATGAATGAAATTCCAGGTAAAAACTCCTTTGCCATGAAGAAGATCCAAATTCAACCAGTTCAGGCTAGTAAACCTGTTTGAAAGACCTTTTTTCAGTGAAATGCAGCTTAGTGCAAAAACAGGCTGCTCTCGCTCTGAAACGCTCATTTTTCACATAAGCCACTTTTCAGCGCTAAAACAGCCTCCAATCGCTCTGAAACGCTCATTTTTGACATAACCCACTTTTCAGCCTTAATGAATTAAATTCCAGGTAAAAACTCCTTTGCCATGAAGAAGATCCAAATTCATGCAGTTCAGGCTAGTAAACCTGGTTGAAAGACCTTTTTTCAGTGAAATGCAGCTTAGTGCAAAAACAGGCTGCTCTCGCTCTGAAACGCTCATTTTTCACATAAGACACTTTTCAGCCTTAGGCGACTGTACAGTGCTAAAACAGCCTCCTATCGCTCTGAAACGCTCATTTTTGACATAACCCACTTTTCAGCCTTAATGAATTAAATTCCAGGTAAAAACTCCTTTGCCATGAAGAAGATCCAAATTCAACAAGTTCAGGCTAGTAAACCTGTTTGAAAGACCTTTTTTCAGTGAAATGCAGCTTAGTGCAAAAACAGGCTGCTCTCGCTCTGAAACGCTCATTTTTCACATAAGCCACTTTTCAGCGCTAAAACAGCCTCCAATCGCTCTGAAACGCTCATTTTTGACATAAGCCACTTTTCAGCCTTTAGGCGACTGTACAGTGCTAAAACAGCCTCCAATCGCTCTGAAACGCTCATTTTTGACATAAGCCACTTTTCACCTTTAATGAATGAAATTCCAGGTAAAAACTCCTTTGCCATGAAGAAGATCCAAATTCAACCAGTTCAGGCTAGTAAACCTGTTTGAAAGACCTTTTTTCAGTGAAATGCAGCTTAGTGCAAAAACAGGCTGCTCTCGCTCTGAAACGCTCATTTTTCACATAAGCCACTTTTCAGCGCTAAAACAGCCTCCAATCGCTCTGAAACGCTCATTTTTGGCATAAGCCACTTTTCAGCCTTAGGCGACTGTACAGTGCTAAAACAGCCTCCAATCGCTCTGAAACGCTCATTTTTGACATAAGCCACTTTTCACCTTTAATGAATGAAATTCCAGGTAAAAACTCCTTTGCCATGAAGAAGATCCAAATTCAACCAGTTCAGGCTAGTAAACCTGTTTGAAAGACCTTTTTTCAGTGAAATGCAGCTTAGTGCAAAAACAGGCTGCTCTCGCTCTGAAACGCTCATTTTTCACATAAGCCACTTTTCAGCGCTAAAACAGCCTCCAATCGCTCTGAAACGCTCATTTTTGACATAACCCACTTTTCAGCCTTAATGAATTAAATTCCAGGTAAAAACTCCTTTGCCATGAAGAAGATCCAAATTCATGCAGTTCAGGCTAGTAAACCTGGTTGAAAGACCTTTTTTCAGTGAAATGCAGCTTAGTGCAAAAACAGGCTGCTCTCGCTCTGAAACGCTCATTTTTCACATAAGACACTTTTCAGCCTTAGGCGACTGTACAGTGCTAAAACAGCCTCCTATCGCTCTGAAACGCTCATTTTTGACATAACCCACTTTTCAGCCTTAATGAATTAAATTCCAGGTAAAAACTCCTTTGCCATGAAGAAGATCCAAATTCAACAAGTTCAGGCTAGTAAACCTGTTTGAAAGACCTTTTTTCAGTGAAATGCAGCTTAGTGCAAAAACAGGCTGCTCTCGCTCTGAAACGCTCATTTTTCACATAAGCCACTTTTCAGCGCTAAAACAGCCTCCAATCGCTCTGAAACGCTCATTTTTGACATAAGCCACTTTTCACCTTTAATGAATGAAATTCCAGGTAAAAACTCCTTTGCCATGAAGAAGATCCAAATTCATGCAGTTCAGGCTAGTAAACCTGGTTGAAAGACCTTTTTTCAGTGAAATGCAGCTTAGTGCAAAAACAGGCTGCTCTCGCTCTGAAACGCTCATTTTTCACATAAGACACTTTTCAGCCTTAGGCGACTGTACAGTGCTAAAACAGCCTCCTATCGCTCTGAAACGCTCATTTTTGACATAACCCACTTTTCAGCCTTAATGAATTAAATTCCAGGTAAAAACTCATTTGCCATGAAGAAGATCCAAATTCAACCAGTTCAGGCTAGTAAACCTGTTTGAAAGACCTTTTTTCAGTGAAATGCAGCTTAGTGCAAAAACAGGCTGCTCTCGCTCTGAAACGCTCATTTTTCACAAAAGCCACTTTTCAGCGCTAAAACAGCCTCCAATCGCTCTGAAACGCTCATTTTTCACATAAGCCACTTTTCAGCCTTAGGCGACTGTACAGTGCTAAAACAGCCTCCAATCGCTCTGAAACGCTCATTTTTGACATAAGCCACTTTTCACCTTTAATGAATGAAATTCCAGGTAAAAACTCCTTTGCCATGAAGAAGATCCAAATTCAACCAGTTCAGGCTAGTAAACCTGTTTGAAAGACCTTTTTTCAGTGAAATGCAGCTTAGTGCAAAAACAGGCTGCTCTCGCTCTGAAACGCTCATTTTTCACATAAGCCACTTTTCAGCGCTAAAACAGCCTCCAATCGCTCTGAAACGCTCATTTTTGACATAAGCCACTTTTCAGCCTTAGGCGACTGTACAGTGCTAAAACAGCCTCCTATCGCTCTGAAACGCTCATTTTTGACATAACCCACTTTTCAGCCTTAATGAATTAAATTCCAGGTAAAAACTCCTTTGCCATGAAGAAGATCCAAATTCAACAAGTTCAGGCTAGTAAACCTGTTTGAAAGACCTTTTTTCAGTGAAATGCAGCTTAGTGCAAAAACAGGCTGCTCTCGCTCTGAAACGCTCATTTTTCACATAAGCCACTTTTCAGCGCTAAAACAGCCTCCAATCGCTCTGAAACGCTCATTTTTGACATAACCCACTTTTCAGCCTTAATGAATTAAATTCCAGGTAAAAACTCCTTTGCCATGAAGAAGATCCAAATTCATGCAGTTCAGGCTAGTAAACCTGGTTGAAAGACCTTTTTTCAGTGAAATGCAGCTTAGTGCAAAAACAGGCTGCTCTCGCTCTGAAACGCTCATTTTTCACATAAGACACTTTTCAGCCTTAGGCGACTGTACAGTGCTAAAACAGCCTCCTATCGCTCTGAAACGCTCATTTTTGACATAACCCACTTTTCAGCCTTAATGAATTAAATTCCAGGTAAAAACTCCTTTGCCATGAAGAAGATCCAAATTCAACAAGTTCAGGCTAGTAAACCTGTTTGAAAGACCTTTTTTCAGTGAAATGCAGCTTAGTGCAAAAACAGGCTGCTCTCGCTCTGAAACGCTCATTTTTCACATAAGCCACTTTTCAGCGCTAAAACAGCCTCCAATCGCTCTGAAACGCTCATTTTTGACATAAGCCACTTTTCAGCCTTTAGGCGACTGTACAGTGCTAAAACAGCCTCCAATCGCTCTGAAACGCTCATTTTTGACATAAGCCACTTTTCACCTTTAATGAATGAAATTCCAGGTAAAAACTCCTTTGCCATGAAGAAGATCCAAATTCAACCAGTTCAGGCTAGTAAACCTGTTTGAAAGACCTTTTTTCAGTGAAATGCAGCTTAGTGCAAAAACAGGCTGCTCTCGCTCTGAAACGCTCATTTTTCACATAAGCCACTTTTCAGCGCTAAAACAGCCTCCAATCGCTCTGAAACGCTCATTTTTGACATAAGCCACTTTTCAGCCTTAGGCGACTGTACAGTGCTAAAACAGCCTCCAATCGCTCTGAAACGCTCATTTTTGACATAAGCCACTTTTCACCTTTAATGAATGAAATTCCAGGTAAAAACTCCTTTGCCATGAAGAAGATCCAAATTCAACCAGTTCAGGCTAGTAAACCTGTTTGAAAGACCTTTTTTCAGTGAAATGCAGCTTAGTGCAAAAACAGGCTGCTCTCGCTCTGAAACGCTCATTTTTCACATAAGCCACTTTTCAGCGCTAAAACAGCCTCCAATCGCTCTGAAACGCTCATTTTTGACATAACCCACTTTTCAGCCTTAATGAATTAAATTCCAGGTAAAAACTCCTTTGCCATGAAGAAGATCCAAATTCATGCAGTTCAGGCTAGTAAACCTGGTTGAAAGACCTTTTTTCAGTGAAATGCAGCTTAGTGCAAAAACAGGCTGCTCTCGCTCTGAAACGCTCATTTTTCACATAAGACACTTTTCAGCCTTAGGCGACTGTACAGTGCTAAAACAGCCTCCTATCGCTCTGAAACGCTCATTTTTGACATAACCCACTTTTCAGCCTTAATGAATTAAATTCCAGGTAAAAACTCCTTTGCCATGAAGAAGATCCAAATTCAACAAGTCAGGCTAGTAAACCTGTTTGAAAGACCTTTTTTCAGTGAAATGCAGCTTAGTGCAAAAACAGGCTGCTCTCGCTCTGAAACGCTCATTTTTCACATAAGCCACTTTTCAGCGCTAAAACAGCCTCCAATCGCTCTGAAACGCTCATTTTTGACATAAGCCACTTTTCACCTTTAATGAATGAAATTCCAGGTAAAAACTCCTTTGCCATGAAGAAGATCCAAATTCATGCAGTTCAGGCTAGTAAACCTGGTTGAAAGACCTTTTTTCAGTGAAATGCAGCTTAGTGCAAAAACAGGCTGCTCTCGCTCTGAAACGCTCATTTTTCACATAAGACACTTTTCAGCCTTAGGCGACTGTACAGTGCTAAAACAGCCTCCTATCGCTCTGAAACGCTCATTTTTGACATAACCCACTTTTCAGCCTTAATGAATTAAATTCCAGGTAAAAACTCATTTGCCATGAAGAAGATCCAAATTCAACCAGTTCAGGCTAGTAAACCTGTTTG